>NC_081425.1:13299718-13559718 GCF_949786415.1 Peromyscus eremicus
ATAAACTCATTATATATAACATCAAATCCAAAATAAATCAGCATTTGTGAAACAATTCACTATTATATTTCAAAAAAATATTTTTCAGACATTTAGTTCTTTATTATTGACAATCATGTGTCTCATAAAGGCTACTGGTAATAATATAGATAGAATGAGTTCTATAATTTTAGTACAAAATGATTTAGAATTATGGTGGTGAGAATTGCTTTTAATCATTTCTCGCTACTGATGTTTATAGAGTTTTTATCTCTCTTATTGGCCTTTCCAGATAATAGAAGCCATATACTGAATTATTTTCCAAGTGGCTTATCCAGATTGCTAGCACTGTACAATAATTTACAGTGCTATTATAATGTAACACGTACCGGACACTTTATAAAATACAAAAGCATACTGATTTTCTTCCTTTCCAAACAGCCAGTGTAATGATCTGGTTTTCTATTCAGAATAAACTTCTGAAATATACAAAATTATCTATAACAAACATTTACTTAATGGTATTTTATGAAAATATAGTTTTCTTTGTCATTCGGATTTTTTGTTTGTTTACTTCTTGATCCTTAACTTACTATTATAGATGCATATTACTTGTAAAGATAGAATATCCCCTGCTAGAGAAATAGTTGACAGTGTCAGTATGAGTAATAACCTCTAAGACAAAAATACAAATTATTTTGTGCCATTACTCACTAAGATATAAGAACCCACAGTCGTTTATATATATATAAACAACTGAATTACATTAAGGGGTGTCATAGGGAAATAGACTCACTAATGCAAAGCAAGGTAGATGTGCTGCGGATCCGGTGTTGAACCACCTGCTGTTCTTCTCAAGGCCAATGAGGACCAACTGCAAGTTTCTTTCTGCCCCTGAACTGGTCTCTTCACCCCAAAAGGAAGCCTGACCCCTCCAACCACCCACTTATGCAGATAAAAAGCTATGCCCCAAAGCTTGTACTCCGAAGCTATTGGTGGAATGAATTCCCACATCATTCTATCATTTGTTTCCCATTATTCTATCAAGAATGGTGATCAAATAAAAGGACAATACACAAAACTACCTTGTTTTTCTCAACTTACACTGTAATAGATAGATGATAAATAGATAGATAGATAGATAGATAGATAGATAGATAGATAGATAGATAAAATATAACCATAGCAATCTAGGCAACTTTAAAGAATATTAATCATTCAATGGTAGTAAAACTGCTGAAACACAGGCTGAAATTTAATGGTGCCGATTACATTTAGGGTAGGTTTTCAACCTTAGTTAACCCAATCTACTAAATGACTAACATATTCCTAGCGGTTACTTTTCAAGGTTATTCTAAGTCCCATAAAGTCGACAATATTGAGCACAATATATGTTTTATATATTTATAAGATCACAATCTGTTTTCTAGATTAACACCAGCAACCTAGTAAAGGTTCAATAAGTATCAGTTTAATTGAACAGAGCTTTAGTTCAAATTGGAAATACAAGTGAACCCTATATTGTAATAGAAAACCATGTTTTCTAATTTTTTGTTCCCTCTTAATTTAGCTAAGATGGTTATAATGACCATTTGTATCACATTTTTTTTATTATGAAGATGATATTTTATGATATAATCTACGTACATCTCAGCAATTTTATAAATATTAACAATTTTGAAGTATTTTAAAACTATCTTAGGGAAATTTGTCATTTTTGAACTTATTTAACACACAATTTTCATATGCTTTGTTCTCAACAACCCATCTATATAATAAAACAAAAAAATTAAAATATAAACTTTCATTATGTTTGTTCTTTGACAATTTCGTACATGTATAGCCTGTTTTCTTATTGTTGTGTTTTCCCATCTAACTTCCCCCGACCTGTTTCTCTACACTACAGATACTTTTCCAAAATGTGTGAATTGTTGCTGTTGTCTGACACCCAATGATTTAACCGGAGACCATCTGTGGATAATGACTTTTCCATGTCCACTGGATCCCAGTGGGACACCTGACGAACACACACAACTCAAAACTATGACTGCCTCCAGTCCCAAGATATCAGTAGTCAATAGTTCAGCAAGGAAGGTTTATCGGGAAAGAAGTATAAAGTGATATAATTTTGATATTCACATTAATCATGCTTATTATAGAAAATATAATCAATTACATATTTATTAGCTTGAATTAGCAGCACAATCCCAAAAATATTTGAATAAATGCTAGAATAGATATATTTATATCAGCAAATTTTTAATTTATGTACTGATAATTGATTTCTATTTTATTTTACCTCTAGAAATTATTTTTTCAATTTTAACTTACTCAGACATAAGAAACATTGAATAACATAAGCCAATGTAATGGTTTAACAGTAGCAAATATTTAGTCATTTGAATTATTTTTTGCTACAAATCAAAAACTTATTCCATGATTGATGACCACAGGAAAAACATTAGGGCAGAATATCTTTTTTATAAATATTGCTCATATATATATATATATATGTATATATGTACATATATATAAAGTCTAAACATAAATTTTTCTATAACTTCCTTTTGGAAATTAATACTATCAGTATGTATGTATTCAAAGAAATTTATTTTTATATTGTAGTTTTGGGTATATAATTTGTTCCTTAAAAATTATTTGTGATAATTTTAATAAATGTTATTTTTCCATTATTGACATTAGTAGCTGATTATGATAGTGACAATATATTTTTGACGCATATTAATTTCTAATTTCTTCTCAGCTTTCTGGGCGAACACTCTTAGAGTTTGAGATCAAAATTATAAATGAAGATGGTAATAACAAAAAAGATAAAACTCTTGACTATATTACTTATGTTCTCATGTCACACAAAATAATTGCTCAGAATAAACAGAGAATTTTTTCTAACAGTTAGATAAAAAAAGTTTTATAAAATATCACTTTTTTTCTGAAAACTAAGAAAGTTATCATTTTGTGACTTTCTGTTCAGATCAAATTAATTCATTTCTAATCTAAATAAAATAGAACTCTTACAAAATATTATTAGGTAAGCATTATAAATGGTGGTTAATCCAGAAACTCACAACTGATCCAAGTTTAGATGACAAGTGTCCTTACTAACTTGACCTTATCAGATAAAATAAAGTATGATAAGTAAAACCCATCAAGTAAATATAGACACCTAAACAGGCAAGAAAATCATAGAAGAAATATAATGCTTTAGTGTAAAGGAAGTTGAACTTAAGGTTGCATGAGGATGAAATTTTACTGGGAGTTGGTATGTCAGTAGTGTCCAAGCAAGCTGAAAACATGTGCTATTTAAGTATCAGATACCATGCCCTAGGCACAGGGACCAAATAGCAAAGACACTGAGACATGTGACATAACCTGACATAGATAAGAGGTCAAATCCTACGTATGAAAAGAGCTGGGTGTTGTCTAAAGAAGGGAAGAGATATTAGTTCATAACAGGACTTTCAGTAAAATGCAAAAAATCAAGCTGTGATTGAACGGACTGAGAAGCCAATGAAAGACGTAGAGCACAGGTATGTTGTACATGTAGTTCTAGTATCCTTCTGATAATTTTGTCAAGAATGAATAGATAGCCAGGCAGTAATGGCGCATGCCTTTAATCTCAGCACTCGGGAGGCAGAGCCAGGTGGCTCTCTGTGGGTTTGAGGCCAGCCTGGTCTACAGAGCAAGATCAAAACTACAAAGAAACACCCTGTCTCAAAAAAAAATGAATAGATAGAACAAGGTAGATAAAAGCAAACAGTCATAATGCTATAAAATAAATAATTAAAGAATAATGTGAAATTTGAAGAAAAATTCAGTAAAGTCTGCATTTGTTAAGTAATATTTTTCTCAAGAATAATAATTTTCTTTTAGGATATATCTTTGTGCTGATCATGTCTTATGTCTTAGACATTCTTGTCCTTACTTTGAAACTCAAGGATAGAGTCTCCCTCCTTATCTTCTTTACTGTCCTTCACTCCCTCCCCCCACTTCATTCACTGGTGCAGTCTAATTCTAGTGTATAGAATGAGTACTATTCAATGATAATTTATTATATGTAAGAGATTTGCAAGAAAGAAAGTTTCACATGTTTTTAATATGACACACAAATGCACAGTTTCAAAAACATGTCTGTTAGATTATCAGTTCATTAATTTGTTTAACTCTAGCAATATATAAATATTATACATCTGTGTACCTTAATTATTTGAAATAAAATAAACTATGTGTCTGTAGCAATGTTTCCATTTTTTTCCATTCACACTGTAAAGAGGGTCAATTGAAACTGTCCATTACATTTCATGGACTGTTGAAAATATTAGGGCTAGTGTAGGCAGTCATATGTGTACTCTGCATACAGATTTGAATAAAAATTATTTTTAATTAGTTTTGTCATATAAATTTGTATGTATTTCTGTATTACATTTGGTTTCATTGCTGTGAATTGAACCTCAGGCCTTTAATATGTGTTGGAGCACCTGGTCTAACACTGAGCTACACCCAAATCCTATAATCATATATTTCTGAAAAATTTGACTAAATTATATACACTTTAAAACAGCTATTTTGCCTTTCATATACATTTAATTTGGAAAATTATATACACGGCTCTGAGCTATGGCTTTTGTATGAAGTATGCTACTGAGAAGTTCATGTGTTGAAATATTGATATGGAACTGTAGATTCTGCTATAGGAGGTTTGGGACAGTTCAGTAGGAAGACTATTTTAACTGAAGTGAATCGCAGGGTATGAGTCCTTGAGGGCAATATCTTGCACTAGTTAAATATTAATGAAAAAGTTGAATAATTTGCAGAATAGTATCTGATATCCTTAGAAAAATTTAGTGTTTCATACACTGTCAGGTACCAATTGCTCATCAATTCTTTTCAATTTCTCACAGTCCAATGATTAAGATTTTTTTTTAACTTTTACTTTATTTATTCCCAAGTTCTTATTAGTTTCACAGATCCTATTAAGAGTAAAAATATTTGTCAACTAAGGCAATTATCGTAGTATATTTTTCTTACATGAAATAGTTGTGGGGTATACCTAATATGCAGTCATCTATGCATATTGAATATTAATAAAAACATTGCAAGACCAATTTTCATTTTTTCCATTCACCTGTAAAATTCCAGATTAAAAACAGTCTAGCAGAAACAGAACCCTCTGCCCTACTGCAAGTACTTCAGTTCCAAGTGATTTTATTTTTTACCACTTTTAACACTGAAGATTTCTAACTGAGAAAACTATGATTAACTCTTATATATACTACAAAATAAAAAAGCTTTTATTAGTAGATTTAATTTGTTAGCAGTTTAATCTATATTTGCATATCATTATTGAAAATATTGTGATTTCTAAAACCATCAAAAACTTCCTAAGAAATGATATAATGATCATTGAGTATCAGCTACAGATTACCTCTGTGCATTGAATAAAAAATGAAAATATTTTTATAGAAGAAAAATCACACAATGTAAAGATGTTTAACTTATTGTTAAAGCCACAAAAAATCTTTGAAATGCCTGTTTTTTATACTGTACACATGGTTTTTACAGGAGTTTTTACAATGATTTTAAACCTTTTCTTCTCAAACTCATGAAAACAAATAATGAGACCCACATAATAATTATACATGAAGTTTGAAGGGATTCACACAAGTTTGCTGTCTGTTTTTAAATTTGACTCTAATGTATAATTAAGTGTTTTGAAAAAATACTTTGGTGAAAATTTTAAAGAGCATTGATTGATTAATAGTGAAGCATCCTTGTTCCACATCTAGTATCCTGTTATGAGTGAGTACATACCATGTTTGTCTTTCTGAGTCTGGGATACCTCACTCAGGATGATTTTTTCTAGATCCAACTCACATCACCAGGCAGGCTACCTGGAAAACAGGACCCCAAGAAAGACACAGGGATTGCCCAACGACAGAGAAATGGAATGAGATCTACATGAACAGCCTGGACAGGAGTGGGGGTAGTGAAGGGCGAGGGTCGAGGGAAAGAGAGCTTGGGTGAGTGGGAGATCCCAGCTGGATCAAAAACAGAGAGGGAGAACAAGGAATAGGAGACCATGGTAAATGAAGACCACATGAGAATAGGAAGAAACAAAGTGCTAGAGAGGCCCACAGAAATCCACAAAGATACCCCCACAACAGACTGCTGGCAATGGTCGAGAGACAATCCGAACTGACCTACTCTGGTGATGGGATGGCCAAACACCCTAATTGTCGTGCTAGAAACCTCATCCAACTACTGATGGATCTGGAGGCAGAGATCCATGACTAGGCCCCAGGTGGATCTCTGGGAGTCCAATTAGCGAGAATGAGGAGGGTTTATATGAGAGAGAACTGTTGAGACCAAGGTCGGATAAAGCACAGAGACAAATAGCCAAACAAACGGAAACACATGAAATATGAACCAATGGCTGAGGGGTCACCAACTGGATCAGGCCCTCTGAGTGGGTGAGACAGTTGATTGGCCTCATCTGTTTGGGAGGCATCCAGGCAGTGGGACTGGGTCCTGTGCTCATTGCATGAGTTGGCTGTTTGAAACCTGGGGCCTATGCAGGGTCCCTTGGCTCAGCATGGGAGGAGGGGACTGGACCTACCTGGACTGAGTCCACCAGGTTGATCTCAGTCTGTGGGGAAGGCTTTGCCCTGGAGGAGATTGGAATGGGGGGCGGGCTGGGGGGAAGGTGAGGGGGGCGGGAGGGGGGAGAACAAGGGAATCTGTGGCTGATATGTAGAACTGAATTGTATTGCAAAATAAAAATTAAAAAAAAAACGAAAAAAAAAAAACACTGAAGACAGCTTATGCTGGAGAGGATGTGGAGCTAGGGGAACTCTCCTCCACTGCTGGTGGGAATGCAAGCTTGTACAGCCACTTTGGAAATCAATATGGTGCTTTCTTAGAAAATTGGGAATCAATCTCTCTCAAGACCCAGCTGTGCCATATACTCAAGGAATGCTCAATCATACCACAAGGGCACTTGCTCAGCTATGTTCATATCAGCATTGTTTGTAATAGCCAGAACCTGGAAACAACCCAGATGCCCTTCAACTGAAGAATAGATAAATAAAATGTGGTACATAAAAAAAAAAAAAAATAGTGAAGCATGACAGGATTTACACTATCAGAACTTTGGTTCCTCATTCAAAGTCATCAGAAGGAATCTTGAAAGTGATTTTGAAGAACAGTTACTATACTCATAGAATTAAAAATTTCTTATTTAATTATTCTTATTAATTACTATATTTTATATGTATTAATAATTATTATGATATTTTTAGAGATAAGTCTGCTTTGTGTAGCCCTGGTGGTCCTGGAAATCTCTCTATAGACCATTCTGGCTTGAAATCAGAGATCTGCCTGCCACTACCTTCTTAGTACTGGGATTAAAGCCATGTACAACCACCACCTCGCAATTTTTAATTCTTATTAACAATTTTATATTCAGACCCGTGAAGGGGAGGTGGAGACGGAAAAACAGGAAAGTGGGAGGCAGAGGGAACAGTGGTTGGTATGTAAAATGAAAAAAAATAAATAAAAAGAAGTAGAAAATTTACACTACAGGGACTGGAGAGATGACCCAGTGGTTAAGAGAACTTAAGACTCGTAAAAGATTCAGGTTTGTTTCCTAGAGCTCACACCAAATGGCCCATAACCTTCTATTACTCCAGTTCTAGGGAATTTGACACCCCCCTTTCATCTCCATAGGCACCTGTACATACATATATGGTACACATAGAGATGAACACATATCCACACTCACTCATGCGTACGCACGTGTACAGGTGTATACACACACACACACACACACACACACACACACACACACACACACACTTGTTTGTAAAGTTCATATAGTAAAGGCACTGGAACTATAATGAAAAGTTGTACACAAAAACTGTCCTTAGAGAAAGTTTGAGTGTATGAATGATCAGTGGCATTCCGGTATTCTGACAGCAGGATGCAAAGATAACCATTTGGGAAATAAAAATTATCCCAAATACATTATTTTAAGCCACCAAAAATTCATCATTAAGTAATGAGCAGTATACATAAAAAGGGAAGCCCAAGGAGAAAGAAAGTATTTGCACAAAGAAAACTCTACTCATAATAAATAATTAACTCAGTGCCTGTGGTTCTCACCACAAAACCCACCTAGCTGAATTACAGTATTTATTTAAGATCAAAATTTGTAAAAACTGCATAATTTTTGTGCTGTTTATAATTTGTAATCTAACTCCAGAGATATCATTTTAGAATATACTAAATATCCGGTGTGGGTTTTTTAAAAATGAGGTTTTTTTTGATGAAATAGTGTCATATTGAATGGATTTTGTCAATTTAGTTAAGCAATGCATTCAGGTGAGTAAGGTTAAATACAATGGAGAGTATTTGTTACTGAATTTCATTTGTTGTATCTGTTCATTTTATGTACTTAGCATTCTAATAATATACAATATCATTTTTCCTATATTCTTTTCTGCTTGGGGAAGTAAATACCATTTTTATAGAAAGCCTTGGTAGTAGGTTTCAACCTCCTTCTTTTACAGGACAGTGAAAAAACACAAAGAAGAAATAATAAGTAATGCTATAAGGATATAATTGCTGTGTAGAAAAATGAAGCAGAAAAAGTAGATGAATTCTGTGGAGGCTTCAACAATTATTTTAGACAATATGGTTAGAGAAATCTCTGCCTGTTAAAGTAACTTTGGAGAGGAAGCCTTAATAAGGTGTGGGCGTGTACAGGAAGATCTCTGGTTTCCAGGGCAATAGTCACCTCAGCATCAGGAGTGCCAGTAGAAAGGCTCTAGGGCGTGGTTTCAGCATGTGAGGGTTTCCAAGACTGAAAGGAAAAACAATTTGAATGCAAAGCTCATTAAACTGCTATTCCTACTTGAGAAAAACTTGCCATCACTCAGAGTGGTTTTTTGTTTTTGTTTTTATTTTTTTTTTAGCTTGCTTATTTGTTTTCATCCCTATCTTTTGATTTTATCATGAAATCTGTCTTAACTCAAGACTTCTATGTAACAGTCTGAGTTAATATTATTGTTTGGCTGACGGTTGGGTGTTGTCCTCTGGCTTCCTAAACAGTTTTCTGGCTTCAAAGTATTCAAATACATCTTTAGATAATTATTAACATATATTGAGTGTTCAGGATATTTGATGATAAACTGCAAATATGTTTAACTATATATATATATATATATATATATATACATACATACATATGGCATATAATATACACTTTTATAGTATTTTTCTTATCATTGTACTGAAATACTGAGAAGTACCTTAAAAGAGAAAAGGATAACTGTGGCTCTCCATTTGAGAAAGGTATACTATTTTCCTTTCCTCAAATAGAATAAATTTTGCAGAGAGTTTTCAGATCACTAAGAATTACAATACTGTGTAATATTGAAGTGCACTAAATACTAAGTGGTGGTTTCATTTTAAAATTAGCCACACAGAGGCCAAATTATCATCTAAGTCACTGTGGGTAGAGTTACTGACTGAGAAGATGTGTAGTAGATGAGTGAAGTCATTGTTGCCATATACCTTCTTGGTTTATGGCATGTGGATTTTTATGTAGATCCATTTTAAACATTCATTTATTTATTTTATGTCCCTACTGCAGTGACCCCCTCCGTAGTCTCCTCTCAGTCCTTCTCCCAGCCCCCCTCTGTTCTCACCCCCCAGTCCACTCCTCTTCTATTTCTGTTTAGGAAAGGAAGGCCTCCTATGGATATCAACAAAACATGGCATATCAAGTTGCAATAAGCCCAAGAACCTCCCTTATTAAGATTGGGCAAGGCAACCCAGTATGAGGAATAGGTTCCCAAGTGCCAGCAAAAGAGTTAAAGACAGCCCCTGTTCCCACTACTAGGAGTTCCACAAGAAGACCAAGTTATACAACTGTCACATATATGCAGAGGGCTTATGAAAGTTCCATGCAGTTTCCCTAGTTGTTGATTCCATCTCTGTGAGCTCCACTAAGCACAGATTAGGTGAGCTTGGCATTTTCTTGTAATGTGCTTGATGCCTCTGGCTCATACAGTCCTTCCTCCCACTCTTTAGCAGGTTTTCCAGAGCTCAGCCCAATGTTTGACTGTCAATCTCTGCATCTCTTTCACTCAATTGCTGAATGAAGACTCTCTTATGACAATTGGGCTAGGCACCAATCTATGAGTATAGCATAGATGATAAGCACCTTGAGTGAAGTGGATGGATATACGATTAACTAAAAAAAAAAAAAAAAATCAGTAGCTCTCCTATATACAAATAATAAAGGGGCCATGAAAAAAATCAGAGAGCCAATACCCTTCACAATAGCAGCAAATAATATAAAACATTTTGGTATAACTCTCCCCAAGCAAGTGAAATGGCCATTTTACCAAAAGCAATAAACAGATTCAACACAATCCCCATCAAAATTCCAACAGCATTCTATACAGAACTTGAAAGAATAACACTCAACTTCATACAGAAATACAAAAACCTCAAGATAGTTGCAACAACCCTACACAATAAAAGAACTACTATAGGTATCACCATCCTTAATCTCAAGCGCTAATACAGAGCTATGGTAATTAAAAACTTCATAGTATTGACACAAATACAGACTGGAGGAATTGAACTGAAGATCCTGATGTAAATTCTCTTACTAATGGACACCTGGTTTTTGACAAAGCAGCCAAAATTATACAATGGACAAAGAAAGCATCTTCAATAAATTGTACTGACATAACTGCATGTCAGCATGTAGAAGAATGCAGATAGTTTTATATCTATCACCCCAACAAAACTCAAGTCCAAGTGAATCAAAGTCCTCAGCATAAGTCCAGATGCACTGAACCTGACAGAAGTAAAAGTAGGAAATAGCCTGGAAGACATTGACACAGGAGACAACTTTCTGAATTGAACACCAATAGTGCAGATTCTAAGATGGACAATTAATAAATGGGGACTCATGAAACTGAAAATTTCTGTTAGGCAAAAGAAACTGTCCATGGGACAAAACGACAGCATATAAAAAGAAAATACCTTCACCAACCCACATCTGACAGAGGGTTGATTTCCAAAGTATAGAAAGAACTCAAGAAACTAGACATCAAAAAAGCAAATAATCTAATTAAAAATGGGGTACAGATCTAAACAGAATTCTAAAGAGAAGAACCTCTGTTGACCAAGAAACACTTAATGAAATTCAATATCCTTAGCCATCAAGGGAATGCAAATCAAAGCAAATCTGAGATTCCATCACCTGTCAGAAGGGCTAAAAACAGAAAGAGAAGTGACAGCTCATGCTGGAGAGGCTATGGAGCAAGGGGAACATTCCTCCATTACTGGTGAGAGTGCAAACTTGTATAGCCACTTTGGAAATCAACATCTAGTTACATTTTAATTATAGTATTAAAACCACATAAACTGTAGTAATATCTAATTAGTTTTTAAATGCTCTTAGGGGTTTTGTGAGGTGGATCAGTGGGTAAAACTTCTGGCTGCACAAGGGGGAGGATCATTTTCATCCCTGAAACCCACAGAGGAATCCTATTCCCTTCTACATAAGCAAGAAAAAAAGAATGGAAGGAAAAGGGGAAGGGGAGGACAAGAACAGGAAGGAATAGAAAGTGAAAGAAAAGAAGAAAAAGGATGAAGAAGATGTAATAAAGATTAAGAAATCTTACATTCCCTTTAAATAATCTTTCATCATATTGTTACTTTTATCATCTTACTAAGCTGTGTTTTATGGCAGAATTTTTCCTAAGGTGATAGGACACACACATTTCTAGTTACCCTGGAAAGGAGCAGATGACAAAACAAAGTAATGATTTCACCAAATTTCATATTGGTGAGTAAATGAGATTTTTTGATGTCACTTGCAGGAATATGCATGAAAGATTAATTACAGGAAGGGTGAGTCAAAAACACCCACATCACAGAAAAGACTACCCCAGTTGCAACGCTAGATTTCTGGGCATAATTTCCAGATATCTCCACATGTCCATAAGGTCTCTTCTTTCAGCATGTGGCTGCTCACAATCTCCTCCTTCAGCATGTTCTATTGTTTCTATAAAGCTGGAGAGGGGGATTTTGATCGTCTTCCAAATTCTTACTCTCCCACATGTATGATGCTTTGCTTCCTTAGGGAGTCTTACAAGTCTCACCCTTCTTTTTTGATGGAATGTGTGGTTGTTTGAGTGAAAATGTCCCCCATAGACTCATAGGGAGTGGCACTATTGGGAAGTGTATTGTTGTTTTAGGTGTGGCCTTATTGGAGAAAATGGGCCACTGGGAGTACGCTTTGGTATTTCAGAAGCTCAAGCCAGGCCCACTGGCACTCTGTCTTCCTGCTGTCTGCCTATCTGGATGGAGAACTCTCGACTATCTCTCCAACACCATGTCTGTCTGCATGCCCTCTTGCTTCCATGTTTCCTACTATGACATTAACAGACTAAACCTCTGAACTGTAAGCCAGTCCCAATTAAATGTTTTCACTTAAAAGAGTTTCTGTGTTCTTGATGTCTCTTCACACCAATAGAACTCTAAGGCAGCATGTATAGGTTTTGGAGAAGCTACTGCACAAACTGGGACTTAAAATTTGATTTACCTGACAGCTTTCCTTTCATTACATTTATTCAAAAATTACTTTCCAGCCAGTCTTTATGGCCATTAAGTGGATCTAGGAATCAGAAAAAAAAAAAAAAAAAACATTTGGAATCCACTTTAAGAAGATTATTTTCAGCAGTTGGATATCTACATGATGTTTACACACACTGATCTCTCTACTCTTGTCTTTTACTCCATCCTTTGTTTTTCCTTCACTTAACTCCATTGACATATAGCAAGACCTAATCTTATTTATATGGGGAAGGAAAGGAAAGTACATGTGGTCAGAAGAGACAGAGGAATCCATTGGTATAGAAATAGAAGTAAGATGAAGTGGCCCCCTTACTCCATGTTGAGTTGAAAATAAAAATTCCAAAACCCTAAAATCTCAGTAGTAAACGTAGAGTCAGAGTTTTTATAGAAATATGAATCACTCAGAAGGTTTAGTGCATGCATAATATAATATACACATGTAATAATACAGATTATTTTCATAATATAAAATTGATTCTTGGGCATATTGTTTGTAGAAAAATATTGAGTTTTCCTCAACAATGATTTTATACCCCTTATGTCCCTATATTTCTTTAAAATTTCTAGAACATTCATAGGAAATCACTGTAGAATGTTATACTTACACATTTTTAAAATCCAAATAATTTTCTTCAGTACACTATAATTTTGAATTTGTTATTATTGTGTATACATATAGTGAGTCATGATGTGTGTGCATGTGTGCATGGGCGTTTGGAGGCCAGAATTAGACACAGGATGTTAACAGAGGAAGCTCTCCTGTTCTCTGACTTAGTCCCTTGAGGCAATCTCTTATGGAAAACAAAGCTCTTTGTTTCAGCTATAACAGCTGACCACCCAGCTTCTGGGATTTGCCTATCTCTTTCAGTCAATGGAGATATTAGGACAACACAAAATCCTCAGTAGGTTTTTGTGTTGCCACTGTGAATTTGAACTCAGGCCCCCTTTTCTTACAGCTAATCTTAGCCATGGAGCTATTCCTCCAACATCTACATTGTATTTGTGAACACCAGATACATTGTATGTGATATTTAAATCATAATGTATGATATTTATTTTCAAGGTGTTTATATCCTTGTTTTACTGAAGAATTAATATGTTGAGAGTAGAATGTTATCATTTGAAATATAAATTTTAAGAATAACATTGTCAAATTTATCTGTGTGTGTGTTTGTTCACATTTTAAAATCCAAGAAATTTGCTATTATTACATATTTGCTTTTGAACAACTTAGGCTTTTCTTTCTAATATCTTTTTGTCTGTATTTATAAACCCAAGAAAGGGCCTTTATTCTTCCTTTATTTGTTACGTGTGTTCATGTATATGTGTGGATGAGCACAGTGAAAGTGAGCATGTGAGTGTGAGTACACATACTCACCAAACACATGAAGAGGCCAGAGTAGGAGAGAATGCATCCGACTTCATTGATCTTGTCATTACAACATTGAGTAGCTCACATATTGAACTTGAAGCAAAGTTGGAGGCCAGTAACCACAGTGATCCTTCTGTCTCTGAACCACACAGGTTCCAGGTGTACACATAGACAAACTTGGTCTTTTATGCATACTAGATGCCAGAAAGTCATGCTTGTAAAGAAAATAACCTTACCTATGTAGATATCTCCCCAAGTACAACTTTTTCTATTTAATAGAAGATAATGATATAAATTTTCTTTAAATCACTGCAATTAAACTCTCAAAATTTCTTTGTTAGACTCTATAGTGATCTTTTATGTTAGTATGCTATAAGGGTGTTTGATACCTTATAAAATAATGAATATTATTTTTGTGGATGTTGGAATTGTCTTCACTAGTGTCCTAGAGAATTAACTACATACACAGTATTGAAAATGATTCCTAAGCAACTTATAACATCTTCTCCTAAACTTGTTCTCCTTTTTAAAACCAATGTTTATACAATTACCAATGACACCTACAATATGTATTTAAGAAAGTTTACAGTTCTAACAGGAGAATGGAGCAGAATTAAACTTGGAAAAAGGTAGGAAAATCAAGACATGTGCACAGAGACCATTGTAACTGGCATGAAAATTAATACCTATTGATGTACTGGAGAACAGTGACAGAATTGCTGAACTAGATATTAGACACTTCCAGATCCTTTTGAGAGAATCTTGATCGAGTATACATAAGTTTGACATATGGAATATGTTCCTTTTATCCAACATATTTGAAGCTATCCAAACTTCACTAGTTACTTGTCTTCCTTCTTGTTAGGAAATAGTCATTGCCTGTTAAGTCTTCAATAAGTAGGCTACAATCCAAATAATGACATATGGTAGGTATAGGGAAAGGGGATTAGGAAATGGAGGGATATTCCTAGAAAGCAAAAATAGAAAAATAGTCATGGAAGGACAAGATGTGGAGCAGAACAGGGAAATCAAAAAGGAAAAGGAAAGGAAGAGGTGGTAAGGAAAGAATACTGATAGGGTCAGATAAAACTAAGGTTCATTTGAGGAGTTGTATCAAAATCTAATACACTGGATGCTTCTTAGAATATACACATATACGAAAGATATCTAAATTGGAATCACCAAATAACAGGGGAGACTAAGGCCAAACTAAACGTTTCTCACCACCAAATGAAAATTCCAGCTCCAGGAATGAGTTGCATCTAATTAGTTGTTGATCAAAGGGGACCAATGGAAATTTCCAAACAACTAAGCCTACTGCCAAGGCTTTTGATTGCTCTCCACAAACTGATGGTAAGGCCCTATGCTGAAGACATCTGCACAAGGCAATGGATAAAGAGAAGCCATGCTTGTTCCCACCTAGATCATTCATCCCTACGGATTAGTGTTTATGATACCGGAATGTACTCATTATACTACCAGAGGAGAAAAGTAAACACCAACAGTTGCAAACTCTGTGATCTACAATGGTAGCTTGACATAAGTTATGCTGCTACAATAGTGGCATATAAGTTGTTTGAATAACCAGTCACTGTCTTATTGTAATTAAAATCCAGTCGATGAGATGGAACCTCTGCCCCAAATTGTCCAGTGGGCCAAGAACCTGAGACTGGATAGACTATGAACCTAAGGGGAAAACAAATATTATTGTTCTGCTAAATGAAATTAGAAATAAAGTGATTCCTAATGACATTCTGCTATGCCCATAGATCAGTTTCCTGCTCAGCCATCATCATAGAAGCTTCCTCTTATACTAAATGGAAACAAATACAGACACCACAGCTGGACCCTATGCGCAGAGTGGATAGAAACATTTAGGAATATGCAAAGATGCATGTTGCCAGAAGGAGGATATTTTATATCTCTCCTCTGTCCTCTCTCCTCTCTCCTCTCTCCTCTCTCCTCTCTCCACTCTCCTCTCTCCTCTCTCCTCTCTCCACTCTCCTCTCTCCTCTCCCCTCTCCCCTCTCCCCTCTCCCCTCTCCCCTCTCCCCTCTCCCCTCTCCCCTCTCCCTCTCCCCTCTCCCCTCTCCCCTCTCCCCTCTCCCCTCTCCCCTCTCCCCTCTCCCCTTTCTGAGTGCTGCCAGCTGTCCTCTGACCTCCGCAGGAGTGCTGCAGTACCCCAGCCCTCCAGATGAAAGTAATTTAGAAAAATTAAAGTGTTTCTCTTCCCACATTCTGGCTCCACAGCCTGGAGTTGTGCTCAGGGAGGCCATATCTTCAGCTAGCTGTCCATGCCTAAGGCTGGGGTTATCTAAATCATACTTTGAGAAAACCTGAAATAAAGAAATGACTCATGAAGTGATTTTTTTTTTTAATTTGGAGACCTTGAACTAGCTCTACAGCTGAGAATGACCTTGAACTTCCAATCCTCTTGACTCTTGTGAATGCTAGGATTATAAGCTTTTGCCACCATGCCTAGAAAATGCAGTGCTGGGGGTAGAACCCAGGGCCTCATTCATGTTGGACAAGTATTCTGCCAACTGAACTACATGCCCAGTTCAACAATGTTTCTCTCTCTCTCTCTCTCTCTCTCTCTCTCTCTTTTTGGTTTTTCGAGACAAGGTTTCTCTGTGTAGCTTTGGTGCCTATCCTGGATCTTACTCTGTAGACCAGGCTGGCCTTGAACTCATAGAGATCCGCCTGCCTCTGCTTCCCAAGTGCTGTGATTAAAAGTGGGTGCCACCCGGCTCAACAACGTTTCTTAACATGGTTAATAAATATAATAATAAACCACGTCTGGTGGCCCAAGCCTTTAATCTCATCATTTGGGAAGCAGAGGTGGGTAGATGTCTGTATGTTTAAGGCCAGCCTGGTCTACATAGCAAATTCCAAGTTGGTAAGACCCTGGAAAAAAAATCACAATATATATACAATTTATATTTATAATAAAGTAATATATTACATATAGTAGATAATAGACTGATAGGTGTTAATAAATATAAATGTACATCAGACTTATGGCAGATATTAAAATGTCAGTGTAGATATTTTTTGGAATGCTTAAGATATTCTACTTCCAATTTATGTTCTAGCTAATGCCTACTCTCCCCTTTCCAGGAGGCAGAACCTGGGGTTGATTTCAGGGCCTCAGCATTGTGAACTTAGCTAAACTGCATCCAGAGTGGACCCAAAAGAGCAAGCTCTTTACTGGTCCTTGGTACCACACACTCAGGCATTCTGGACAAAAGTTTACTGTTTCCGAGAGTAATTGGGGCCTCTGACACCCACCCTGAAGGTCTTCCATTTCCAAACCAGGATGAATCTGCACAGCTTTGAAACTGCACAATGCTTGCTCTGTACACTCTCCACACCCAGGAGGCTGGTGGGAATGTACAGGACCCACTGAAGGCCCAAACCCTAAGCCAAGTGAAACCAGATTGCCAGCCTTTGAACTGGAGCACCAGCCACTGGGCTGAGTCCTCCATGTAGGGCCCAGGCCTGGAGCAATTAGTGCAAAGTTCAAATCTGTGGCTACTCACAAGTGAATTTGGCAACCATTGCATGGCCCCTGACCTCCCCAGCCCTTTAACCTGTGACCCCAGGCCACCCTTCCTGCCAGTGAGACACACACACACACACACACACACACACACACACACACACAAACACACACACACTCACATCCCCTGTCCTCCAAGAGAAATGAAAAACAAAACACTGCAGTTATGTATTAGGATTTAACAAGCAGGATCATTGAAAGAAAATGTCTCAAAATTATCCTCAGATGAGCTATATTAGTAGAGCTAGCAGCACCACCACAGGCAGCCATGATTAGGAATTAACTTCTGAAAGTGTTAGAAGAGATAAAGCATCACAGCCATAGGCATGCATAATTGGCCCTTCCTGGAAGTAGAGAAACTTTCCTTCAAATTCAAGGAGAATTAGGACATTTCACTATTGGCAGAACAGAGGACTTCTGAAGGGCAAGTCAGACCTTTCACTTCAGAGAACAAAAAAGGTTCTGTACCATATAGGTTTCTATTGTAAATATAGGGGTTGCAATTTTTGTACTACAAGATATGGCCTTACCTGACCTACATGTCAGAAGTCAAGAAATCACTATGAAGAACCAGGTTTCATTATAGCTTGTGCTTGGTCTAGGGATTAGAAGAGGGGAAGTCTAGGCCTGTACACAGTTGCAAGTGGAGGGAAAGTAATATATGACACTTCCTTATCAACTTGCAGTCACTAACACAAAGCTAAAGGATGCCTGGTCTTATGGTGATATTTTATTTGTGCTGAAATGTAATTTTATTTGCATGTTAATAAATAAAGTTACTTGGGGGTCAGAGCTAATAGCAAGCCATAGCAGAAGTCTGGCAGTGGTAGCACATGCCCTTAATCCCGATCACACGACAGGCAGATCTCTGTGTGTTCAAGGACACCACCATCATGGAGACACACGCCTTTCATCTCAATATCAACCATAGAAGACCTGGAGGTCTGTATAGATAGGCAGTGACAAGGAGGTCATGTAGTTGGGTTTACAACCAATGAGAAGGCTGAACAGAAAGTCAATAAAATGACAGACACACAGGAAGTAGGTCTCTTTGGGAAGGGGAGGACAGCAGCGGGTGGTAAGAAGGCGGTTTTAGTCTCAGCTCTCAGCTACTGCTCTGACCCCTTGGGCTTTTAACTCTGCATTTGGCTCTGTGTTTCTTAGTTAATAAGACTGTTACATCTACATGGCCTAATTTCTGGGAGAGGGAAGAAAACATTGATAGGGTCTGTGATATAGCATGCAATGGTGTCATCAATGTTTTTAGGGATATCAGCATTAATTAATCATGTGTTCATTTGGGGATTAAGCTAATTATTCAGAAGACCAAAAAGGCAGATAATAAGAAATCATCTACATTGTTACCATATAATATCTTAATTTTCGTTCTCGAGTGAGGTATATAGGAAGATTTACCTGGTCGAGCAGGAAAACAATTACCTTCTGACACACTGAAGTAAACTTGCCATGAGCATGTCATCATTGTCTCATTTTAGAAAACTATCACTTAGCTTGCCTTTCTTGCTTTCTTTTTCATTCCCTTTGTTTGAGACAAGGTCTCACTATGTAATTCTTAGGTAGATAAATAAATGAGACAGACAGACAGATAGATAGATAGATAGATAGATACATATATACATACATACATACATACTTACATATATACATACATACTTACATATATACATACATACATACATAAAAAGAGGTAAAGGCATAGGTAGACAATAGGTAGACAGATAAGAGAGATCAGACATTCTGCATATAAGATCACACTTGGAATATTTTCCTTCTCCTCTGTCCTTAACCTTCCTTTTTCCCTTACTCCATTGTTTAGACATTTTTCTTCCTTCATTGGAATCTGTTTTGTTACCATGTCATATGTATTTTTTAAATTCTAGATTCCACATATGAGAGAAACCATGTCATATTTGTCTTTCTGAGCCCAGTTTAGTTTTTAGATAATATCATGACCTTACTTCCATCTCTTTTCATTATAATGCCTATCTTATGGGTCTGGAAGCCATCTATTTTAAACAAAGGCACTCAGGGACACATCACTCTGAGTCTCAGTTTCAATGGGAGAGCTAAGCTAAAGTTTGGCCAGTATTATGCTCCAACTTAAAAAAAAAATTAAGTTCTCTCCTGAGGATATGGTATAAATGATAAACACTACACCAACCAAAACAAAACAAACAAACAAACAAAACATGGGGCATGGAACTAAACAGATCCTTTTCAAATGATGAAATCCAAATGATTGAGATATATTTAAAAAATAATCAACATCCTAAGTCAGAATGACTAAGATCATGAAGCTAAATGATAATATATGCTTGCATAGATATGAGGAAAGTGGAAGACAAATTCAATGCTGTGGGAGTGCAAACAAATGCAGCAACTATGGAAATCAGTGTGAAGTTTCCTGAACCATGCACGTCTGTGTGTGTGCGTGTGTGTGTGTGTGCCAATCATGTGATCCATCTAGATTACTCTTGGGGACATACCAAAAAATCTCCACATGCTACTATAGAGTTAACTGCTCATACACATTAATTTGTGCTTTATTCATAATAGCCAGGAGATGGACCAGACTATCAACTAATAAATTGAACATGAAAATTTGGTAAATTTACAAAACAGAGTACTATTCAGCCATTTAACAATGAAATTCTGGGGAGTGCAAATTTGTACAGCCACTTTAGAAATCAGTATGGAGACTTCTCAGAAAATTGGGAATCAATCAACCTCAAGACCCAAGGATACCACTCTTGGGCATATACCCAAGGAATGCTCAATCATATCACAAGGACACATGCTCAGCTATGTGCATAGCATTATACATAATAGACAGAACCTGAAAACAACCTGGATGCCCCTCAACTGAAGAATGGATAAAGAGAATGTGGTCCATATGCACAAAGGAGTATTACTCAGCTGTAAAAAACAATGACACCATGAAATTTGTAGGCAAATGGATGGAACTAGAAAATATCATTCTGAGTGAGGTAACTCAAACTCAGAAAGACAAACATAGTATGTGCTCACTCATAAGTGGATGCTAGAGGTAAAGCTAATGATAACCAGACCATAACCCACAGCTCCAGAGAAGCTAGGAAACAAGGAGGACCCTAAGAGGGATGCTTAGATTACCTTAGGAAGGGGACACAGAGGATACGTCCTTGAGTTAACTGGGGATGAGGGGGGCAATAGAGGGGAGGGAATGGGGAATGGTCAAGCTGGGGGAAGGATGGAGTGGGAGAACAGTGGAAAAGATATCGTGATAGAGGGAGACATTGGGGCATAAGGGAGAAACTGGTGCTAGGGAAATCCCCAGGAATCCACAAGGATGACCCCAGATTAGATTTCTAGGAATAGTAGAGAGGGTGCCTGAACTGGCCTATTTTGTTAATCAGAGATCTACAACCAAGCACCAAGCTGAGCTCCAGGAGTGCAGTTGAAGAGAAGGAAGAGGGATTATATGAACAAGGGAAGTCAAGATCATGATGGGGAAATCTACAGAGACAACTGAACCAAACTTCTAGGAACTCATGAACTTTAGACCAACATAACATGCATGGGACTGGACTTGATTCTCCGCATACTAGAGAGACAGTTGTGTATCTGAGTATGTTTGAGGGGCCCCTGGCAGTGTGATCAGGATCTATGCCTGATGCATGAGCTGGTATTCTATGGTTAGACATCTTGCTTACCCTTAATCCAGGGGGGAAGGCCTTGGTCCTGCCTCAGCTGAATGTACCAGGCTTTGCTGTTCCAGCATGGAAGGACAGGATGGGGGGGGTGTTAGAGGGGAAGGTGGGGGAGGGGGGAGCAGGAGGTAGGATGGGAGGGGGATCTGTGGTTGGTATGTAAAATGAATACATTTTTAAAATAAAAATGGAATTATAAAAGCTGGGAGGTGGTGGTTCATGCCTTTAATCCCAGCTCTCTGTATGCACAGGTGAGTGTATCTCTGAATTTGATGCCAGTCTGTTCTACAGAGTGAGTTCCAGGACAGTCTGGGCTAAACAAACATTGTATCAAAAATTTTAAAAAATGAATTCATGAAAATTTCAAGTCTATATGGATAGACTTCAAAAAAAATACAAAGGAAACACAGATTTAGAACAAATGTTGCATGTTGTCTCTCATATGTGGATGTTGATTTTGAATCTTTAGATATATGTGCTTCATCTGGAGGTCACAAAATTACTAATGTATGATGGAAAGGGGCTGTCTAGAGAGCAGAGGGAGAATGGAGTGGCCTGTGATTTTAAATGAATGATTTCAATGCTGTTCTTATGACATGACATTTGCAGATTTTCAAGGTTGCAGATTGATGGTCAGTTTCTTCAAATTGTTGGATTAGCATTTGTGATGCTTTGAATGAGAATGAGCCCAAAAGGCTAAAATGTTTGAATGTTTGGTCCTTAGTCCACAGTACTGTTGGATAAGGATTAGGAGATGTAGCATTTTTGGAGTAGGTGTGGCCTTGTTGGATAAAGTATATCACTGGAGATGGATGGACTTTGATGTTTCAAAAGCCTATGCCAAGCACAGTCTCTCTCTCTCTCTCTCTCTCTCTCTCTCTCTCTCTCTCTCTCTCTCTCTCTCTCCCATACTATCTGCAGATCAGGATATAAAGCTCTGTTTGCCTATCTATCACTATGGTTTTCACCACAATGATAATGGATGATGGACTAACCCTCTGAAATTGTAAGCAAGCCAACAATTAATTGCTTTATTCTCTAAGTTTCCTTGGTCATCGAGTCTCCTCACAGCAGGAGAACAGTAAGACAGAATTCATTTATTTTACTTTCTTTTTAATCATCAGACTAATATATAGAAATTATTTAATTCAATCAAATAAAATCATATGACATGGTAATATTAACAAGTTGAAGTAATATTTGTCAGTAGCAACACAAATCTTTTTAGCCTGTCTCTTATAGTCACTAGTACTTCTAAAGCTATGTAGTTGACTGAATGTTTATGCCCACATAATAAATAAATATGTCAAAATCCTATACACTGATAATATAAAACCATGAGATGAGATGGGATTTCTGTGAAGTGTTTAGGTCATGAGGGTAGGGTAGATTAGTGTCTTTTAAAAAGAGACTCCATAGAGTTCCCTTGTCTTTCCATAATGTGAAGATATAACATAAAAATAAACTTGAAAGTTAGCTTTCACTAGGTAACAAATCTCCTGAACCTTTCCTGCAACTTTTAAACATTCATCATTGTGAGAAATAGGCTTCTGCTGCACATAAACCATTCTGGGTGTGGTCTTCTGCTGTAGGAACCTGAATGGATTAATGCAGGCAAAGAGAACCTACCACAGCGGTCAAGTGTACCTTCATCACTTTCAGAGTTTGTTTCAGAGTTAGGAAGCAGCAAAGGCCTGTTGGGTGTTCATGGAGACAGCAGAGGTTCATTATCTTTACATCATCCCCATTTGAATATTTCCTAACATTATTTACATTGAAACTTGCATTTTATTTAAATATTTAAATTTGTATAAAATCCAATGAAATTGTTTTCGTCTAACCAATTTTCTGTGATTGAACTTTATTCATAGGAATAGTCAAATGTCACACATTTGTTGATTCAGAGGAAAGAACATGATGATATTAAAAACAGTGTAGATGTATACAAGTAAGATAAACTGCAAAGAAAATATGATGTCTAGTTAGAATACATGAGATGTACCTTTTTACTTGTTGCCTCATCCTGACTGAACTCCTACAAGGTAGTGTCATGCTTCTATCAAGAGGACATGTGCATCCTCCTTGCCCCAGGTTGAATTACAAATCTTCTCATGTGGATGCCTATACTGTAGTATGCTTTTATGTGATCTACACAATTCCTTTACCATTGAAGAGTATGAGAGAGGATAGATTTGCATCTAGATTTTAACATTTATTGTTGAGCCTGTTAACTGGAGTTTCAGGATTTGACAGGATGACAATAGTAGTTGGACTTTGGAAGTTTTAATTACAATGAAAGAAGAAAATTAGGTAGTAAGTAGATGAGCCTGTCTGTAAGATTGTATCTGTATTTTATTTCAATGGATATCAGTAAACAGAATACATTTGTATAAACTATACAGTGTTTTCATATACATTTATATGAAGAGGGTTTTTCACTTCTCTGAGAATGTTGAGTCCTATCATAGTCACTATTAATTTGTAATTGAGAACTGAGAAAGGGAGACTACCAGCGATCATCTTTGTATATTGGCGAAATTATTAAGGCCACTCCACATAGTTAAAAAGAAGATTTATTTAGTGGGTAACTTACAAATGAAGGGATAGGTAGGTCGTGGGGTCTGGGAAAGGTGTATTGCACTCCAGCGGTGTTCACTGGAGCTCTGCTCGATCTACCTCCACCATCCAGGGTCCAGGAACAGAGAGAGAGCACTGGCCCATCCAGATCTTGGGTCTCCAGGTGCCTCCCTTGGCCCCACCTTGTAGGTGTGACAGTTGCCGAAGCCTCAATGGGGGTTGGAACTTCCAGATCAAAGCTGGAATGGCTACCCACTACATCTCCCCCTTTTTGTCTAAATAAGAAGATTTTAACCTAATACAAGACTATATACAAAGGAATGGTTATCAAATATTGTCCAGGAATAATGAGGGATAATAACCTAGATAAGATGGAACTACAACCAATGCGAACAATATCAAGCAAGAAACACATACTAAAATCCAGAGAAGTATAGAGCATAGGTAAATGGCGTGTTACAAAGATCATTCCAAATGGTGTCCTATCTTAAAGAACCTGAATCAAATACTTAATATGTTTCATCTTCTAAGTTGTAACTATAATTGCTAGTCTTCAATCCCATCAAAGACCTAAGAAGGAATATAATGGTATCTGAAAAATGGATCTTTCAGGAATCTTGCAAGAGTAGACTGAGACAGCTGGCATCCTGGACAGTCACCTAATGTTTCTCAGCATTGTTGGTGCATTCAAATTGGCTACAGGCCTAAATATCTGACAGACCATTTTCAGAAGCAGGAATTCTGAAAGACCATCTTACCCTGTCTTGGCAGAATACAGTGGTCGCTTTCCTTGTGTCCCACTTGTCCAGAAAGGACAGCATTGCATTCGTACTGTCAGCCGTCGAGGCAAGGGCAGTTCTTTGCCCAGTAGGCCATTTTGTGCCAAGAAGACAAACTTCCAAATGGAAATGTCTTAGAAGCCCAACATTCTCTCGGGATCAAATTGGTGCAGCCAGGAGCAATTGTGTTTCACGTCAACAGAATTCTAAGTTATTTAAATGCCATATTCTCTAGGTCTATGAAGTGTTTGAAGATTACCTGTACATCTGACTATGTATCTGTAAATCTGGATTACCTAACTAACGTAACTATAGAGATGACAAGCATAGGTAACTATAAATCTATAAGTCTTATCTACTGAATTAACCTAAGGATTAAGGCTTCACATAAACAAGGTAAACAGTCTATAAGCAAATGTATGGTAAAGTACAATGACTTCAAAATTGTGACAATACACAAGATATTTATAACAGAGGTAGGAGTATATAGTGCAATATGCAATATGACAATAATCTTAAATATATATCAATATACCGAATGTCCTAAACAGAAGTAGAACATACATAAAGTATGACAGATATAAATTTACATTTGTATCAATATACAAATATTTCAAATAAGAGTAGAAATATATGTACATTGTAACAAATATAGTTCTGTATTTGTATCAATATACAAATTATCTTAAACAGGAATATAAAAATAGTTTACATTTGTATCAACATATAAGAATCCATAACAGTGCAAATTACAGTGCAAATTATCTAAGGCTTCTATTTTACTAAATTTGTTTACTAGCATATACAATAATCTACCATAATATCTTATACCTATCCATTCCATTTCTTCTTTGCCCTTTTTTCTCTCTCTCTTTTTTTTAGAATACTGAGTTTAACATTTTCTTCCATCCCCAACCCTATAACCATCATCCATAACCCTGAGAATTATGAAACCTAAGGGAGAAGGGGTGTCATATTCTTAGAATTTGTTCCTGCTGTTTAGAGGGTGATGGCATCTCTGTTGGGTACTGTAAGAAAGCTCAGATAGTTAAATCTCAGTTAGACTAACTGAAGGTTCTGAAGTAAGTCTTAGAGTAATGGGTAAGATTGTCTGAAATTCTGGTAAGAAGTGTAGTATGATGATGATTACCATGGCATCATTCTGGATTGGGTAGAGTTGTTGTTGTTGGGGCCCCATCTTCCTTCTGGAGACTTCCGAGATTGCTATTGGAAAAACTTATTTGTTATCAAAATGGAAGGTTTGGATTTAAAGAGGACATAGCATGTAAGAAAGGATTCTGAGAAATCAAGAGTAAGCATGGAGAGAATTAGAGTCTAGAAGACAATGGTCCCTTTTTATTGGTTTCCTTCTGTCCCACACCAGAGGGCTCTTCTGATATGGGACTGAAGAATCTCTCAAACTTTTGCTTTAGCAATATGCTTGGGTTTAGAGAAGGAGTGAGCCAATTCCATCTCCAAAGCCAGCTTGGCTTATAACTGAATTGGAACCACAACTTTTCTAGATTGATAGAGAGATAGATGTTAGACAGTGAGATTTTACTGTGTGTAGATTGGTACCAAAAGATTCTTTCTTTCTGCTGTAAACATCCAGATATCCAAGGCCTTATGATTTTTGGAAGATGGGTATTTCCATTATCCTGGAAAGACAAAAACAGAACCCTACCCCAACCTTTGATTGTTAAATTTTTCTTACAACTTGTAGAGATGTCACATTGGTGGATGATCTTTTACTTCTCCTCATCAAGGGGTTTTTTCTGTTTGAATCAAATTTTTAATAATTTTGTTGATATCCATAGCTTTTCTTCTCCTGCAGAAACAAAGGCAAAACCTCTTCCCCAACGTAGAACATATCCAGGTTTCCATTCTGAGGTCAGCACATCCTTGAAATAAACCGGTTGGTTTAGCTCAGGAGTTTTGTCTGTCGTCTAATGTCTCTCCGCAGCTGTTGTTCCTTTCTCATCAGCACTGAGAAAATTCAAGGTTATTGAAGCACTATGCAATCTATTTCTAGGAGTCATTGTTACCTGTTGCTGTTTATTTAGCATATCCTTTAAAGTTCGATTGGATCTTTCTATGACTGCTTGGCCTGTGGGATTGTGTGGTATACCTATAACATGCTTTATATTGTAATAAGCAAAGAATTGTCTCATTTTATTGGAGACATATGCTGGGGCATTGTCTGTCTTAATTTGTACAGGTATTCCCATGATGGCCATAACTTCTAATAGGTATGTAATCACAGAATCAGCCTTTTCAGAACTCATAGGAGTTGCCCATTGAAATCCTGAATAGGTGTCAATGGTATGATGTACATATTTTAATTTTCCAAATTCTGCAAAATGTAACACATCCATCTGCCAAATTTCATTTCTTTGTATACCTTTAGGATTGCTCCCTGCAGGTAATGGAATTTGGTTATAGATGGAACAGTAGGACATTTTTTTCACAATATCCTTAGCCTGTTGCCAAGTGATGGAGAAATCCTTCTTCAAACCTTTGCTATTTGCATGGTTTTCTTATGAAATTCTGAAGCTTCTAGCACATTACCTATTAGTAACTGGTCAATCTCATCATTACCTTGTGCCAAAGGTCCTGGCAGACCTGTATGGGATCTGATATGTGTTATATATATGTAGGATGTTCCCTTTTTCTGATGATTTCCTGCAATTGTATGAATAATGAAGTTAATTCTGTATTATCAGGAATAAATTCAGCAGTTTCAATATATAAAACAACTCTCTCTGCATATTGAGAATCAGTGACTATATTGAGGGGTTCTGTGAAGTCCATCAGTACCATAAGAATGGCATATAGTTCTGCCTTTTGTACAGAGCTGTATGGACATTGTACCCCTTTACTTAAGTCTCCTGATTTATATCCTGCTTTCCCTGATTTATTTGCATCAGTATAGAATGTGAGGACTCCAGAAATTGGCTTTTGTCATACAATGTGAGGAAGGACCCGTTCAGTCTTCTTTATGAATTCTATTCAATTGCTTTTGGGATAGTGGTTGTTAATCTCTCCCAAAAAGTTACGGCAGGCTCTCTGCCATTATTCATTATCTTTTCATAGTGATAAAATTTCCTCATTAGTAAAAGGTACTACAATTTCTGCTGGGTCCATTCCTTTCATTCCTTTCAACTGGCAAAGTCTTTGTTTACCTTTTTGAATCAAATCAGAGATCTTTTCTATATAAATCTTTAATTTCTTATTTGGTTTACATGGTAGGAATATCCATTCCAATATAATATCTTCCCTCTGCATCAAAATACCTGTTGGGGAATGTCTGGAGGGGAATATGACAAGAATGCATTTAAGTTCTGGATCCACACGATCCACATGTGCTTCTCGAATTGTCTTTTCTACTAGAGCCAATTCCCTCTCAGCTTCGCTGATAATTCTCTTGGACTATTTAATTCTTTGTCCCCTTCTAGAGTATTAGCCAAATTTTGTAGTCCATCTTTGGATATTCCCATGATACCCAGTAATTTCAAAATGCTTCCTAATAACTTTTGAAAATAATTAAGAGTCTTCAGTCAATCTCTTCTTACTTGTACCTTTTGGGGTCTAATTTTTTGCAGCTCTATCTTATATCCTAAGTAATTAATAGAATCTCCTCTTTGTATTTTTTCAGGAGCAATTTGCAGTCCCCAGTGAGGCAAAACTTTTTTTTTCTTCTTAAAACATGCTTTCTAATGTATCTAATTTTGGATCAGCTAATAGGATATCATCCATGTAGTCATAAATTATGGATTGTGGAAACTATACATGAATTATCTCCAATGGTTTCTGCACAAAGTATTGGCACAAAGTAGGGCTGTTTAACATTCCCTGTGGGAGGACCTTCCATTGATATCTCTTGACTGGCTGAGAATTGTTATAATTAGGTTCTGTGAAGGAAAATTTTTCTCTATCATTTTCTTGTAAGGGTATGGTAAAGAAACAGTCTTTTAAGACAATAACTATTATAGGCCATTCTTTAGGTAGCAGAGAGGGCAAGGGCATCCTAGTCTGTGGGGAGCCCATTGGCTGAATTATTTTATTAATAGCTCTCAGATCTGTCAGCATTCTCCATTTACCAGACTTTTTTTTAATAACAAATACAGGAGAATTCCAAGGGCTGGTAGATTCTTCAATGTGTTGAGCATTTTACTGCTCTTGAAGCAGCTGTTCTAAAGCTTGTAGCTTCTCTTTTGTCAAAGGCCATTGTCCAACCCAGACAGGTTTATTAGTTAGCCATTTTAAAGGTAAGGCAGTTGCTACTTTTGAGAGTTCAAAAGCAGTCGTGCTCTGTTTGTGAACAGCCTGAATGGTTGGTGACTGATTTTTATAGCATGTCATGATATTATTCCTAGAAACATGCATTGGTCTGTATTCCTTTTCTGAAAGTGTAGGAATTTTAATCTGGGTATTCCACTGCTGTAACAGATCTCGGCCCCAAAGATTTACTGCTACATTTGCTACATATGGCTTCAGCCTTCCTCTCTGTCCTTCTGGCCCTATGCATTCAACCCATCCCGAACTCTGTTTTATCTGAGATAGGGTGCCAATCCCTAAAATTTGGACGTCTACCTCTTGAAGAGGCCAATTTGGATGCCATGATTTTGGTGTAATTAAAGTCACATCTGCACCTGTGTCTACCAGGCCCTCCATAACCAGGCCATTAATTCGAATTCTAAGCTTCGGTCTTTGTTCATTTACGGAAGTCTGCCAAAATATTTGTTTTATAGTGTTCTTAGTAAACTGTGATCCACCTATCAGAGCTGTTTTATCATCCATTGCAGTATCGGTTTTTACATTAGGCATTGGTTTATTCAGTTGTCCTGGAGAGGAATTTCTTCCACAGTGGCTGGGAATGTTCATACTACATTAGATTTGGGGGCCTGCAAGAGGCCCCCTGAGGCGTTTCCCACCAGTAAAGGGTTGACTCGTATATCTATTTTTGATCTGCACTCACTGGTCCAATGTTGGCCTTTGCCACACCTTCTACATAATCCGGGAGGTGTTTGGGGTCTCCTGTTTAGGCTATTCCTAAAAGGAGTATTACTTCTAGGAGTACCCCACGTACAGTTTTTACTTATATGAACTGGTGTACCACATTTAAAACATTTGGTAACACGGGGCCTTCTTTCAACGCTGGGATTTGTCTCTCCTATCCAAGCCTCATTACTGTAGTTACGAGACTCAACACCATTAGTATACTGAATCCATTCTTCCAAAGGAGCTGATCTGATCTTTAATGGTGTAAGTATTCTTCTGCATTCTGCATTAGCATTGTCTAATGCCAAGGACTCAATTAATACTTTTCTTAATTCTTTATCTGATACAGCTTTTGTAATAGCTGTGTTCAGCCTTTGTAAAAAATCGGTGAAGGGTTTGTGAGGTCCCTGAAATATCTTTGTGTATACCTCAGTTGGTTTTTCAGGTTCTGGAATTTTTTCCCAAGCATTTAGAGCTGCTGTATGGCATAGGGATATTGTATGCTCATCATAAGTGGCTTGTACATTCCTGTCAGCAAAACATCCCTCACCAAGTATTTGATCTTGGGAGATCACAAAATCTCTGATTTTACCTTGTTGTTCTAAATTTTTTGCCTTTTCTCTCAACCAGCTTTTCCACTGTAGCTGCTGGTTATATTCTAGAACAGCTGAAATTAACTGATGCCAGTCATCTGGGATGATTCTATGTGAGGTAGACCACGAATTTAACATCTGTCTTACATATGTGGAGTGTATCCCATACGTAACTACTGCTTCCTTTATAGTTTTAAAGTCCCTTGTTGAAATTGGTTGTAATGTATATGTATTATATGGCTTGGGGTGTGTGTCATCCGCTGGCTTCTCATGGATGATAACAGGATAAGCCATTGTGTGAGAGCCATTTGCAGATTTTACCACCTCTATGGTCTTGCCCTTCTGCTTATTACGTCCCTTGCCATGTTTACTGAGAGTTTCATCTAAGTCTGGCAAACGAGCACCTAGGGCCTGTTCTAGGGAGGGAACCTCCTCTCTGCCAAGGGACTCTAGATTTATCATGGAATCACAGAAGTTTTTATATTCCTCAGAAACACAAGATTCCATGGACCTTATCTTATCAATTAATGATAATCCTTATATAGTGTCTGGAGAGTTAGTGTTCTGTCCATTAAATATTCACATTTATTATCAATAAGATCAATTTTTGGTACAAGCCTATTTTGTAACTCCTGATCAGCAAATTCCAGAAAAAGACTCTTTTTCTGTAAGCCTTCATTGCTATTTTTTAAAGCAGATTCCCTAGAGAGAATCTTTTTCTGTAAGCTTTCATTGCTATCTTTTAAAGCCTGTAAATCCTGGTTAGCAGATTCCAGAGACAGAATCTTTCTTTGTAAGCTTTCATTGCTATTTTTTTAAAGCCTGTAAATCCTGGTTAGCAGATTCCAGAGACAGAATCTTTCTTTGTAAGCTTTCATTGCTATTTTTTTAAAGCCTGTAAATCCTGGTTAGCAGATTCCAGAGAAAGAATCTTTTTCTGTAAGCCTTCATTGCTAACTTTTAAAGTCTGTATCTGTCCCAATAATGACTCATCTTTGTTCTTGTTATTAAACCATTGTTTGAACAGTGTGTGAATTATTACGATGAATGCCAAAATGGTACAGGCCAGATATGCCTTAGGAAGGTCGTACATTTCCAGGAAGATGTCATTCATCATACAGGCAAAAAGGTTTTCAAATTCTTGTAAGGTAATGTTGTCGGCCATATTACAAGAATTACTCAAAATTTGTTAGTCATTTTAAGATGTAAAATCATCAAGTACTTTTACTTGAAACAATATGCTTACCTTTCGTGGTTTTGGGGGGTGTAGTAGCACTTTTCAGCCAGCAGGTGGCATTGGTACAGCTCCAAAGCAGGGCCTGCAGGTGATCTTGGCTGACTGCAGCTTGCTGGAGTCAAGATGGCGGGAGCCGGAGCCGGCGCCAGCACTCAGGAAGCAGGGGAGTGCCTCTTTCGCTGGTCTCGGGGCTAAGCTAGGGAGCTGAGACCGGACTAGCTGCTCCCTTTTTCGGGAATGGAACCGTGTAGGTGTTCCCTGGTTATATGGAACTTTGCAGGCAGGTTTAGGTACCTGCTAGCCGGGGAGGAGGCTGAGGGCAGGAGCCACCCAGGCCTTTAGAATTTGTCGCACATGAGTGCCAGATATTGGTGAAATTATTAAGGCCACTCCACGTAGTTAAAAGGAGATTTATTTAATGGCGTAACTTACAAATTTAAGGATAGGTAGGTCGTGGGGTCTGGGGAAGGTGTATCGCAGTCCAGCGGTGTTCTCTGGAGCTCTGCTTGGTCCACCTTCTCCGTCCAGGGTCCCAGAACAGAATGAGAGCACTGCCCAGCCCGATCTCAGGTCTCCAGGCACCTCCCTTGGCCCCACCTTGTAGATGTGACAGTTGCTGAAGTCTCAATGGGGGTTGGAACTTCCAGATCAAAGCTGGAATGGCTACCCACTACATTGTGCCCTTCAGAAACATAAACCATATCCAAAAGATAATACTATTGCTTATTAACATCATACTACACAGGATAACAATAATTCAAGTATAACATACTAGGATAATCATTCTGTTCTTGCCTAGATATGGAAAGGAATAATCCAGAAATAAATAAAAAGGAAAAACTATACCAAAATAACAGCAAAAGATAATGTAACAACCAACTGTTGTTGAAAAACAACTCTAAACAATATTTTGTTTGCATTTTTTCACTAATTAGACCTGGAAAATAAAAAAGTAAGTAGATGAGAAAATATAATTATCATGTGCATTATGCAAAAGTCCATTTAGTCATGTACTTGAGGCACAATTGCATTATGAAGAATAGATAAAATATGGACATCTGTTTTATAGCAACTGTTTCAATTATCAGAGAACTATATTTTCAAATCACCTCACCATTACCAAAGGCGATTTGCACCCTGGGAGAGTTAAAAAACTCTCTATCTAGCCTGCTGGGTAACCTTTTGTTTGAAGCGGCGGAGCCTGAGTTGAATGCTTTGAGAAATGTTACTGAATTAATTGAAGTATGAGGGAGGTAGAGACAGCATAAAACTGTTTTCTCTTTTCTAATTTTCGTAAAGTTACACTCTCAATTTCCTCTACTAATTCAGTAAAAAACGGGCTTTCTAGTCCATAGAGTACAATAATTTCTTTTTCTAGTAACAAAACAAAACATAGATATTGTTGAATTTTTGTAGACTCCAAGGCTATCTTTAGCCATAAAAATTACACTAGAGGAATGTCATGGTCTTTTGGTTTCCTACTTATTTTCATTGTTTCTATGGATGATAGGTGTGTCTTGGCACATTTAGATGGGGATGATATACTGAGTGGATTCACAATGGGATGCTATATTGTTGTCTACTAGCAGAAATTTACAGTCATTTAAGGTCAACTCTGTTGCCTTTGTGGAGCAGCTTTTGAAGGATGGTCACCATTGTGACCTCTGGCAGCTGGTGAGATGCAACATGAACCTCAAGAAAATATAATGAATCTCTTTAATCTGATACTGTTTTAGTTTCAATTATTAAACTTACCATAATCAACACAAATCATCATTAATAAATGAAGTGGCAACCGCCATTCCACTCCCTGTGTAACTGCCTGTTCTTTTAGGCTCATTTTATCTGAATGCTGCTTTAACTGAGTCTTCCAAAGGGCAGTATCTGTTTTAGCTGCCATAAAATGAAATGAATATAGCAAGGATAATGCATTCCTCTAGATGAACACACTACTTGGCTTTTTGTTTCTTCTTGTTCTGTTATCCATTTTCAAAATTAGTCTTTTCAAACACCTAACCAGCAAATGAAACTATTAATTGCAGTTCATGATTCACTATAAACCGAATCAGTATAAATCTAGCTATTTCCTTTTTCAAAGAGACTGTACAACCAAATGTACTATTCAAAGTTTTATCCACTGGGAGTTCCTTTCTCATTGTCTTTCGAAGATGTTTCAAATAATGGACTATGTTGCTGCATCTGTCTGTTTGAAGTCTAACGTAATTAATGAGAGCCACTGTTTTGAAAGTCAAAAAACTGGGCAGGCATTGCTTGGAAATTGAAAGAATGTTCACATCCTCCAAGCTGAAAGCATATTAAATAAATACTTTGGACTGAAGATTATTCATTTATTTAAGATAGGTAACTATATTTGTATCAGTCAAAATAGATGATAGTCTTTAATTACATTTTAAAATATGATTTTATGAGCATTATTCCTCCTCCCATCCTGAACTCAAAAGCAAGTGTTTATGGTATCTACCAATTTCAGCTCCCCATTGCTGTCTTGTTATAATTTAATATTACATAGATTTGTAACATTGCCTCTGCATTCAGAAAATGCATATAATCACAACTTCCAACAAAATCTTTCCAAACCATAAAATATATGTAAAATATTTCTCTTACATTTGAAAATATCCTAGGAAATGCAGACTGGTTACTCTCCTTACACAATGGTCCACTGGTGTTTATTTTTCTCCATTGGCAAGTTTTTCAGGGCAAACAACCTACATTTTCTGTACTGAAGGATAACTAATGACCCATCTACCCTGGAAATAAGAGACAGTACTTTTCTCTTGAGAGGCAGGAGGGTTTATCTATATAGAGCCATTTATTTCACTTTGAGTATGGAGAATAGCCAAAGATTCTGTGCTCTCATCAGAGGACAAATTTGCATTCTAGAGTAAATTTAAGCTGTCTTCAAACTGTGGAAGAGACGGTATGAAAACTGTCCCTAATAAGTTCTGAGTTTCATTGTTCTCTGATTTTTCCTCTACAGTATAAAAAGTGCTATGTGCATATGTTACAATTGGCTTTCCTCAGACTATGCAGTAAGGCATTAAGATAAAGGAAGTTGACCAAAGATGGTATTAATCTGATAACCCTCAAATGTTTCCAGTGTTTATGCATTCATATACCACTAAATAACTGTATATTTGTGTTTCATCTATCATCTAGGTATATCTGTCTATAGCTCTATGTATCTATCTATCTATCTACCTGTCTACTTATCTACCTACCTATCTATCCATCCATCCATCCATCTATCTATCTAAGTAGGTATAGACAGATATACCTAGATGACAGATGAAACACAAATACACAGTTATTTAGTGATATAAGAACACAAAACATCGGGAACCTTTGAGGGTTATCAGATGGTTTTATCAGCTTAATACCATCTTTGGGCCAACTTCCTGTACCTTAATTCCTTACTGCATGAAGTGGGGAAAGTCAGTTGTCAAATGCACACATAACACTAATTATACTACAAAAGAAAAAATAGAGAGCAATGAAACTCAGGTCTTATTAGAGACAACTTGCTTATAATCTCTTCCACAGTTTGAAAAGAGATTATGCTTACTCTGGAATGCAAATTCACTCTCTAGTGAGAGCATAGAATCTCTTGGAGGCTTACTCTTTTCAGATAGGAAATGGAAGGGAAGTAGTTCCCAGGAGAGAGAGGAGGTGATGGGGAGCTGGGAGGACTGGAGGGAGGGGAAATTATAGTCAGGATGAATCGAATGAAAAAGAATCTATTTTCAATAAAAACAAGAAGAGAAGAAAAAAGAAACTTTGCATGAAAAAAAGATTCAATAAAATAATGAAACTAAAATTAAATAAATAAATGATTCAATTCAACACACACACACACAAAAGTATGTAGGCCTACAAGAGACAACAACCAAAAACAACATAAAAAAATACAGTAAGACAAAGGTAAAAGCCCTTACACCAAAGCTAGCCAAGGTAATCTAATATAAGCAAAAGAGTTCCAAGAGGAGGCAAAAGAGTCACAGAAACACCTGCTCCCACTCCTAACTGCTCACCCCCCCAAAAAAAAAGCTAATAGTCATAACATATACACAGAGGACATGGGTAAGACACATGCAGGCCCCCTGCCTGCTGCTTCCGTCTTGATGAGCCCATATGAGCCCTGATGTCTCCCCTCCCTCAGTTTCTCACAGAATGGATAATGGAAATATGGTACATTTACAAAATGCACTTTGATTTTTAAGTTTTACTTTCAATTTTTATAAGTAACACATGGTAAGCACATTTCATTTTTGAAAATCATCCATATATAATTCATGAAATATACTATTAGAATATCAATTCATAAGAATAATTTAAAAATTAAAAATCAATGTCTTATTGGTAATGTGCTGATTGACAAGATACCATGCTGTTTATTCCTTATCATTATATTCTCTAAGATATAAGCAATTATGTACATTACATGTGCCAAGACTGGCAGGTATTTCTCATATATCTCTAAAATTTGCTACTAAACTAGGTACTTGGTTTGGAAATGTCACAGTGTTAAACCAAATTGCAACTGAAATTTCACAGATTGTATTTTGGCAACATCTAAGTGAGATTTTGCAAACTAGGTAATAATTTTGTGGTACATATCATATAAGAAAGGGAAATATAAAATGAAATAAGTTGCTTTCAATAACTTTAAATTCAAGAAATTATAGGAACATCTCTTTCAAATAGCTTATTTTTCTAAAAGATAAAATCCATTACTACAATTACTTTAAAAGCATTTTAGTACTTATCTTGATTAAAAAGTGAATACATTTATTATGAAGTGATTTATATTACCTTGGTGCCAACTTTAATGAGAAAATTTCCTTGAAAATTAAGTGGTGTCAATTTGTAGGTACAATACAATTTCATTTTAAGGTAAAAAAAAATAAAATACCTTGTTATGAGTTAGTCTTAATTTTCCACTTGACACAATACAGAAAAAAACTGGAAATGGATATTCAATGGAAAACTGACTACATTATGTTGACTTGGGTTATGGTTGAGAGGGATTTTTTTAACTGAAATAACCAAAATAGAAATGTCCCCATGGAGTTTGGGCCTATCTAGTCTCCTGAATGAATAAAGGCAGGGAGGTAAGAGATCTCTAGTATGCACATAGAAATTCTCTGCTGTTGACTGTGAATGTAATTTGCCTAGCTGGATCAAATTCATGGTGCCTTGATTTGCCAGCAAAATAATAACAATAACCAAAAATAATGACCCAAATAAATCTGTCTAGTTTAAATTGTTTTTGTCAAGGAATTTGTCATAGAAATTAGAGAAGAAGTAAGACACAGGTCTTCTAATCAAGCTTTACGCCGGGCAGTGGTGGCGCACGCCTTTAATCCCAGCAATCGGGAGGCAGAGCCAGGCGGATCTCTGTGAGTTCGAGGCCAGCCTGGGCTACCAAGTGAGTTCCAGGAAAGGCGCAAAGCTACACAGAGAAACCCTGTCTCGAAAAACCAAAAATAAATAAATAAATAAATAAATAATAAAATAAATGGGGACGCTATTGGCAGCAGTACATAGACTTCATTCAATAGTACATTACAAAATGATCTTAGAAAATATTTAATTGTATGATATTAAAAACAGACTGAAATATAGAATTAAATATTCAGATCTTATAGACAACTAGCTATGTTTTTAAGGAATAAATAATCATTGTACTGGGGATAGGGAAGAGCAGAATACTATTGGATGGGTACAAAATGAGGTTTAGTAAATTAAAGAATTTTTGAAAATCTAGGTAAATGATATGGAAGTGAATGAAAAAAAAAATATATATATATATATATATATATATATATATATATATATATATATATATATATATATAAAATTAGGGTGTATAGAAGTCCAAAGTTCTTTACTAAGATTTGTAAATGTAATCAATTTATCTGAAACATATTTTCATCATTGATACATTTTTTAAACATTATAACATCTGGTGACATTTATAACATATTAAAATCAAGATCTAAAATGTAGTTCTACCTCCACATTCAAATCAGTAGCAAAAAAATGCAAGCAAAAAACTGAGTCCAGAAAGATGAGAAATAATATGAAAAAGCAGTACATGTGCATAACAAATTTTTAGTCACCTTAGAAAGGATGGCAATTCCAAAACATATATCAGCAATAGTTAGCTATGATCACACTACAATAAATGAAATAAACCAACCACAAAAAGACAAAAACAGTGGTTTCTATTACCCAGACTGCTCTAATGAAACACTTTTATAGAATTGGTGATTGCTATTTAAGTGGATACGCTTCAGTTTAGTAAAATGAAAATTGTACGTTGGATATTGGTTATATGGTAATGTGAATTTTCATAATAGAATTGAATTGAGGTGTTAAATACAATTATAATAGAAAATTTTCACCACAATCTAGTTTATTTTGGAAAAAAACAAAAGTATTCTGATTATATTCCCCATTATTTTCAAATTTAAAGAATTTATCACATGAAAATTATATTATCTTTAATACTGTATAAAATTTATTAAATAAGTCCGAGTCACACTTATACTTAAATCAATGATGACATGACAGAGAAGCCAAGTGTATTGTAGGGATATTGACACATACCAATGTATGGAAAACAGTGGAATTTCCCTCAAAATTTTGAATCATAAAGAGAAATCAATCAGGTGTTAGCTGCTATAAAAAAAAAAAAAAAAAAAAACCCTCTAATTATAACAAACGTGGACAATTAACTTTACAACTGATTTCTATTTGACAACCAGTTAATTACGGTGAGAAAATTAATGAGTATATTGTATAGTTTTATATGTCAGTATATAATCTCCTCACTTTAGTTTATCATGTCACCTAAAAATATATCTGAATCTTCAATCAGTGACTATGTAGTGGAATGTATTCAGCTTTGTAGTATAGTTTACATATGGCTCCTAATTGCTTTAAACAACTATAATTATTCCTGATTTCACTCCTGAAGTTTGTCATGAATATAATACTGAGTTACTTTAATATGTTTCAACTTTCATTATTAGAAGATTTAAAATTAACATTTCTATCTTATGCTTTCAATTGTTTTTCTTTTTGAAACTACTTAACACTAAGTTGTATGCTGTTGTGAACAGCAGCATCTCATCCTTCTTCAACTTTAACAATCATTTAATTGCTATGACAAAAAAAATTGACTTACAATGTTATTTCACGTATTGTATAAATATCAAATATGTCCTCTTATCACCTTAACTGTAATACTTCTAGTTAAATGTGATATAGACTATAATTAATTTCTTGGGGCAAACTGACATTTTATTCAAATAAATTAGAATGTAATAAGTTTTTCATGAATCTTTCTTTTTATTTCTTAGTTATTAGAAATTTTCATACATATTTTGGTCATACTCATTCCCAGTCAACTTTTTCCAGATAAACTCCCCTTCCTACATTTTGTTCTTTATTAATTAACTGATTAAGACTATTTTATTCTGCATCAATATTTGTTTTTATTATTTATATATCATTTTCTTTCTTTTTATTATTAAGAAATTTCCTATTCATTTTACATACCAACCACAGATTACCCCTTTCCTTCCTCCTCCTGCCCCCCAATCTTCCCTCCAATCTATCCCCCATTCCCACCTTCTCCAAGGCAAGGCCTCCCATGGGGAGTCAGGAGAGCCTGGTACATTCAGTTGAGGCAGGTCCAGGCACCCCACGCCCCTGCATCAAGGCTGTATATGGTATCCCAAAACAGGCACTGGGCTCCAAAAAGCTAGATCATGCATGGACAATGGATCACGATCCCAGTTCCTGAGGGCCCCTTAATCAGGTCAAGCTACACAAATGTCTGACCTATACAGGAAGCCTAGTCCAGTCCATGGAGGCTCCACAGTTATTGGTTTACAGTTCATGAGTTCCCACTAGTTTTGGTTGTCGCTGTACATTTTCCCATCATGATCTTGATGCCCCTTGCTCATAAAATCCCTCTTCTCTCTTCAACTGGACTCCTGGAGCTTGGCCTGGTGTTTGGCTGTGGATCTCTGCATCTGCTTCCATCACTTACTGAATGAAGGCTCTGTAAAAACAGTTAGGGTATTCACCAATCTGATTACTAGTGTAGGCCAATTCAGGCACCCTCTCCACTATTGCTAGTAGTCTAAGATGGAGTCATCCTTGTGGATTCCTGAGAACTTCCCTAGTACCCTGTTTCTCCCTGTCCCCATGATGTCTCCCTCTATCATGGTTATGGTGATATTTTATTTGTATTAAAATGTTATTTGTATGTTAATAAATAAAGTTGCCCGGGGGTCAGAGCTATTAGCAAGCCATAGGAAAGCAGGGTAGTGGTGGCGTATACTTGTAATCCCAGCACTTGGTATGCAGAGCTGGGTAAGTCTCTGTGTGTTCAGGGATACAGCCATTATTGGACACACATGCCTTTAATCTCAATACCAAGCAAGGAAAACCTGGAGGCCTATACAGACAGGCCGTGACGAGGCAGTCATGTGGTTGGGTTTACAACCAATGAGAAGGCAGAACAGGAACACTATATAATGACATTAACACAGGGGTAGTGAGTTCTGAGAGGTAGGACCACTGCAGGAGGAAGGGTAAGGTTTTAGCTCTTAGCTCTGACCTCTTGGCTTTCTTCTTTGCATTGGTTCTGTGTTTCTTATTTAATAAGAAGGTTGGTTACATCTACACATGGTATTTCTTTCTTTGCTCTCCTACTCTGGCACTGTTCCAGGATCACTTCTAGGCCTTCTGGGTAAGATCAGGTGTGTAAATATTCTTGAATGTGTGGTCTTTCAATGGAATGTGGTCATCTACCAGAGACCACACACTTAGAGAAAACTGTCTGTCTTCCCAGAAGCTAACAATTGCCAATAGTTCCATTGTTCTGGGTGGGATTGTATGCACAACTGCCATCTCTCTGCTGTGAATTAATTTGCCTTGGGCTTGCAAAGGTAATGTATAGCTGTCCTATGTGTCCAAAAGACTTTACTTCCCTGTATTCATGTAGAGCCTCTGACTCTTACATTATTTCCAAACCCTTTCTGCAATTATTTGTGAGCCTCTAGAGAAAGGATGTTCAACCTTAAATACTTAGAAGTTTTCTTATGAGCTGACTTGTTACAAAGACTAGTTCTGTGAGGAGTTTAGGATATGGCATTTTATTGCTCCCAGAATGCTGTTCAAAGATCTTGTTGGAATTGTCCTGGCACCTGTGTTTTGGATAAAATGTGAAACAGCATGAGCATTCTAAACATGTGTGTTTCTGTGAATTTGAAATGAGGCCTCAGTGTTCTTAATTCTTTGTCTTCTATGTAACCTTCTGTCATTCTCTTGCTTCTTTCACATCTCTTTCTTGTTTTAAATTTATTTTCCATCATTTCCCCCTTCTTTCCCCTACAACTTTGACATGTACTCTCAACCTTCTTACTATATCTTTAATTATTATTGTACACATTAAAAACACATATAAAACATAATTGTGTGTGTGTGTGTGTGTGTGTGTGTGTGTGTGTATACACAAGAGTGATAACAAATCAGGGAGCTCATCTCTGGAGAAAGCTGGTTATTCATCTCTCAGAAGCCGTTGACTGCCTGTAGTTCCTCATCTAGGAGTGAGACCTTGTGACTTTTTCCCAGTTCGTATTGATAAGTCAAGGATTTTTGGCATTTTGCGTGTCTTCTTTAGGGCACAACATTGTTGATGTTTCATGAGAGTGCTTTTTATCTATTCAAATACATGATATCAATAAGAGTCTTCTGGTTTTATACCAAATTGAATCCCATTTCACCCTATGTTTTCTCAGTTTATTTTTCTATGCAAAGAACTGTTTACATAGAGAATGGAGGTAAAAGGAGAAGTTGAGTTTATGTTATTTACACATCATTATCAAATAACTCAATCATATAAAAATTCCAAATATTTATGCTGTAATCGACCTCTTCATGTCTAATATCTATTTCAGTCTTATATTATTTCTTATAGAACTGCTAATTTAATTTCCTGATAAATTCATCACTAAGGAGAATACACCTATAGCCATACAAAAATCTCTTGGGCAAGATATAAAAAGATTCATAAGATAGGTATATTAAGGCTCATTCAATCAATCCTGGTCTGGGATCTGAGGAAAATATTAGTTACTCTGTAATCTTTCTCTACTTGGCCATTCAAGGTTGTCCTTGTATTATGCACAAAATATCAAAAATGGTACATTTCCTAAACACATAGTTATACAAAATGACATTGGGTTACACATGATTTAATTGCTGGCTAAATGAGTTCATGGGAACCCACAAACACTCTAGGCAATGTCCAAGACCATAGATTACTATGGTGATATTGTGTTCTTAAAAATATTGTGCACCCTAATAAAATTATCTAGGGTCAGAGAACAGAACAGCCACAATATTAAACATAGAGGACAGGCAGTGCTAGCACACGCCTTTAATACTAGCATTCCAGAGGCAGAGATCGAATTTCCGTGAGTTCAAAGCCACACTGGAAACAGCCAGGCATTGTGACACACGTCTTTAATCCCAGGAATTGATGGCAGAAAGCAGAAAGGTATTTAAAGCTTTTGAGTAGCAGTTCAGCTGAGCATCATTCTGGATGAGGACTCAGAGGCTTCCAGTCTGAGGAAACAGGATCAGCTGAGGAATTGGCGAGGTGAGGCTGTGGCTTGTTCTGCTTCTCTGATCTTCCATCATTCACCCCGATAACTGTCCTTGGGTTTGTTTTATTAATAAGACCTTTTAAAATTCTTGCTATAGATTACTATTCACAAACTGAGGGCAAAGTCCCAACCATATTGCTTAAGACTATATATGCACAACACATTGAACATCAAGATGTGAAACTGGTGCATACACAGAGCATTATCTCCTATGTGCTGGCATTATTGGTATAGGAAGGTACACTGCATGCTACCAAATTAGAAATATAAACACCACCTCAACCACAATCCTCTTGATATACAATGGTGTCCTGCCTGCAAGATATTCTATGGTAATGATTCCATAAACTTATGGGAGTAACCAACCAGTATGTGATTTGACTTAAGGCCCATACCACAGGATGGAACCCACACCCAATACTGCTTGAGTAGCAGAGAACCTGAGCATAGATAGCCCAGGGACCTAGCATAAAACCAAATAAAAATGTTCTGTTTTTTAAGTAGCAGTAAAATGACACTAATTACATCTGTTACACTCATGAATCAGTCTCTGGTTCAGCCATTTGCAGAGAAGCATTATCCTACAGCAGATGAGAACAAATGCTGAGAGCCAGATCCAGATCAACATTACTCATCTGATATCAAAGTGAGAGAATTTGGAACATGCAGTTTAAAAGGAAGTCTCTGATATTTTTGGTTGTGAGCCTAGCTCTTTATGGCCAAGCCATCTCTCCAGCCCTCTGCATAGCAAGACAGTTGTGTAGCTTGATCTGCTTAAGGGACCCCTGGCAGTAGGATCAGAATCCATCTCTGGTGCATGAGCAGGCTTTTTGGAGCCCACTTCTATGATGGAACACCTCACACAGCCTTGAGGCAGGGGGAGTGGCTTGAACCTGCCTCTACTAAATGTACCTCCCTATGGAAGACCTTAATTTCTTATAGGAGGGAATAGGGGGTGGGTTGGGAGGGGAAGACTAGAGGAGCAGGAGAAGGCAAGAGGGGGATCTTTGGTATGTAAAATGAATAATTTTTTTTCTTAATTAGAAAAATAGTTCAAACACACACACACACACACACACACACACACACACACACACACACACACACATACAAAGAAGTCTCCATCAAATCCCTCCTTTTAGGGCTCAGGGAATGCTTCAGAAGAGGAGGTAGAAAGAGGGTCAGAGACCCTCTTGGTAATGGAGGATACCAAGAAAACAAAACCCTTTATAGCAATAGGATTGGTTCACATATGAACTCACAGAAACTGAGGCAGCATACACTGGTCCTTTAGGGGTCTGCACCAAATGAGATCCTAAAGCCAAAAGGAGAAGTAGACAGTAATCCAGAAGCTATTGCTAATTGAAGACCACTTGAAAATGAAAGCTTAGTTGTCTCCAGAGGTCTATCCCTGGTAAATAAATTACTATTGTGGGTAGGCTGCATGCCCAGCAGTAGATGGTTAAGAAAAATTGAACTCAATGGTATCTTTGGAGGTTCCTTGTCTCTAAATTATGTCAGTGACTTTCCTTTTTGAATATTTTTTAAAATCTTATCATTTATTTATTTTTCATTTCTGTATTTTATATAATATATGCTGTATATACTATATAATATAATACTGCAGTTCCTTTGTGTATGTATTATGACTTCCTGTGTTTTATGGGGTTCCTGAATCTGTGAAGAAATGGGTCTGTGCATTTACATTTCTTTCCTGTGCATTTTCTCGGGCTCTTTTCCCTTTATTTGTTCCTTTTGTCCTATTTCAATGTGTTAGTTTTTGTTTTATTATGTTTTATTTCACTTTATTTTAGAAGCTTATTTGTTTTCTAAAAGAAGACAGAAAAGTGTGGATTTTGTGGTGATATACTATGTCTCCACATATATTGTGTACCCTAATAAAAATTATCTGGGGTCAGAGAACAGAACAGCCACTAGGTTAGACATAGAGGCCAGACAGTGGTAACACATGCCTTTAATCCTAGCATTCCACAGGTGGATCTCTGTGAGTTCAAGGCCACACTAGGAACAGAGCCAGGTGTGGTGGCACACATCTTTAATTCCAGCACTTGAGATCTCATGTCTTTGCTTGGGAAAGGCACTTGCCTTTATCTCAGGACTTGAGATCTCATGTCTTCCTTGGGAAAGACACACACCTTTAATCCCAGGAAGTGATGGCAGGAAGCAGAAAGGTAAAAGGCATGAGGACCAGGAACTAGAGGCTTTTAAGCTTTTAGGCTTTTAGCAGCAGTTCAGCTGAGATCCATCTGGGTGAAGACTCAGAAGCATTCAGTCTGAGGATTAGTGAAAACAGGATCAGCTGAGGAATTTGCGAGGTAAGGCTGGCTGTGGCTTGCTCTGTCTCTCTGATCTTTCAGCAATCACTCTAATAACTGGCCCTTTTTTTTTATTAATAAGACCATTTAGCAATTCATGTTACAGGATTTGGATGGGAGAATAGGTGGGGAGCAAGTGGGAGGGATAGAGAGAGGAACTATAATTAGTATATATTATGTCAAATATGCATATCAAATCATTTTCTGTTAACTAAGAAAAAATAGTCATACAAAATAGGAAAACTAGTTAATGTCTTTATGCAGGAAGACATTCTAGGTTCACAGTTTCATATAAAGTGTTATGATGTGTCTAGAAATCCAATGCAGTAGGAATTATGGTTATCTTCCTATAACTATAAAAAGCAAAAAAAAACATGAGATTAGTTCCAAAATCAGTGCCAATCTGAAACACAAATCACAAAATTTCAATCTTTAAAAAATAAGTGAATAAATAATTTCTATTAAAATGGAAGTCAGAGGTAAACTCAATGTAAAATTTTTGCTTTATATATAATAATGTAAATGTCAACATTCTAGAATTCTTTGTGCATATATATTACAATTAATATGAAGGAATTTGTGAGCCTCTAAACAGTCAGTCACTACCAACAAGAAGTTTCGAGGAAGAGAGAATGGGAGAAACCAGGAGAGACGATGAGAGGAGAAGGAAGAGAGGAGGGAGGAAGAGGGGAGGATAGGAGAGAAGAGAAACAGAGAAGTGGAAAGAAATACTGAAAATCGTAGAATGTCAGTTCAATGCATGAAATTCCTAAGTTCATATAGAATGCATGTAATGATATGAATTTGTATCAATCTATCCAGTAAAAAGACTAAAAGTATAATTGTTTTCTTTTAAATAAACTCCTACAAAATTTATGAGAAATATTGTGCTTGCTGTTTTAAAGTTGTGTTATATGAATTAAACTAAGATTCCTTGGTTTATTTATACTTGATTTTTATTAATTTGATGGGTTTTTAATCATTGATATTCTTGAGTGTTAGTAGCTATTGAAAATGTAAACTATTCTCAAATGTTTGCTCTTGATGAAAGGATGCTCTGTTGCTTAGGAAACAGGTTCAGTTCTCAGGTCCATTTATTCAGAACATTATTCTTTTCTTAATTATACAGGTCATAACTTTTATATTTCTCCTAAGGTTCCATTTTACCTGAGTGAATAAACAATTAGAATTGTACTCTGTAATAAATGTTAAAGCTATGAAAAAATATGACAGGGCAAGACTTTTGAAACTATTGAGGCATAGAAAATTGACTCACTGAGTTTTGGGTTTCTAACTCAAGACAATTCCAGTTGAATAATGTGTCAAAAATTATGATGATGACTAGTTATGTGTTTAACGCATAGAAATACACAATTGACTTTCTAATGTGCAGATTTATTTTGCTTGTCTTATTAGATTGTCCAAATAACTTTACATTTTTGGAGGTTGTAGCTCCTCTATTATTTTCAATATAGTTGAATTAAAAACAAATATTCTGATAATGTCAACAGAAAATAACAATAAAATGTCTAGTCAATATTTGATTGTTGGCACCTGACATTGAATTTTGGAGATATATAAAGTCATTGGAAGTTATAGTTTTGAAATACCAGTATAGATACATGTGTTTAACATATTTCTTGTATTTTTTTATTTTCTTATAATAGATTAAATATCTTTCAAATGCAAGTTCATTATATGTTTTTGTTACTGAAGAATGAATATAGCCTATGAAATTGTGATTTACAACCTGATATTCCTTCAGTCTTTATAATATATAAGATCTAGTGATTCTATTTTGAATAAATTATTGTTTAGAATTTTATATTTAGTTAATTTGTGAAATATATGTCCTATATGTATTTATGATGATCAATATTTAGAATTTCAATTTTAAAATTTTACTAGCATTAATGTATGGATGTTTACAATCACCTTTTCCTGATCACAGGGTTTTCTTCCTTTTTCATCTTCTTCTCTTTTCTCTTGCTTTTTACTTTCTTTACACTTCCTCCTTTTCTCTCCTCCCTCCTTATTTTCTTTCCCTCTCTCCCTTTTATAATGATAACACTTTGCATGTACTAAGTAAGCCTGTATTATTGAGGGACATCTCACCCCACAAGATCCATGTTTTATTTCAATAATTCTTCTCAAACATCATAATATTATCAAAGGAAAATAGTAAATTGTACTTAGCAAGATAATTAGTTAAGAAATATTTCCTGCAGGACTAACTTTTGCAATTAGTATCAAGAATGTTGCATTAAGTAGTCACATTGGACTTGACTGAAACACCAGTGGAGATTTTAAATATTGAACTGAACTCTGAAAATTGCCAGAGTCCACCAGGGACTGCTCTGCTCAATGTGGCTAAGCCTTATTTTTTGAGAATTGAATTAATTAGTTTAACCCCTAATTCTCATAGACACTAGTGAACAGGGTTGTTTTATTCTCAGGGCAATCTTTTAGGGAGAAAGTACTCATTGAGACACATATTTCTGGTTTATAAAACTGGTAGGATTCTGGGAACAGATTGATGTTTCAAAGAAACAGACATAAAATTGACAGTTCGAATTTCTAGAAATAAATACTCTAAATAAAGGAAGGAAAGGGAACTATATCTGAAGAGAAACCTGCACAAAAACAGTTCACATAGAGAGATATCAAGGCTGTCACAATGTTTACAAACTATGTATTAAAGTAATTCCAAAAATATGGATAATTCCTAATTACTTTAATGTAAATATTAGCTTCCATATATATATATATATATGCATATACATGTGTGCACACACACATACACACAGCTTATAGATATGTCAGACTAAAAAGCTAGGATGGGGAAATGTAAATAAATTATATCCTCCAGGATTTCTTTTAAAAATAAAACTTAACAAATAAAAATAGCTGTCTACACATGGAAAAAATGAGTATAGATAAAGAGTAGAAAGAACAAAAATATAAAAGAAAATTGTTGAAATAGAAGAAGAAAAAACAAGGTTTTCTAACGTTTTCTAAGAGTTTTCTTTACCATGCCAGGCAATGGTGGCATATGCCTTTAATCCCATTAGTGGGGAAGCAGAGGCAAGTGATATCTCTGAGTTTGAAGCCATCCTGGTTTACAAAGTGAGTTCCAGGACAGCCAGTGCTACATAGAGAAACCCTGTTTAGAAAAACAAACAAACAAAAACGTAAGAAACAGAGAAAAAAAAGAACTTTATCATTTTAACTATGAAAATAAAGTAATGGGTCTTTGAATAAAAGTATTGAATGCATGGACAGTTAAGTATTCCAAAACACAGAAACATATCTAACTAATTATAACATTTTTAAAGGTTTTATTCTTTAATTTCAAGAATATCAAATGTTGTAATGACCAGGTTATTCACTGGAAATGGCAGTTGACTTTAAGCCCAGTGACCTGAGATTGATTCCAGATGATTCCATCATCATTCCAGATGATGACAGAGAACAGAGTCCTCTGATCTCCATGCTGCTCATTTTCCACATGCAGACAACTAGATAAATTCAAAGAAATTAAGGAAAATTGATTCTCAATTATATTTAATGAATATTCATTTTGAGAATTTACTAATTTTCTTTTTTACTTAGAGTTAAAATTTTAGGATCAAAAAATTTGATCTTGAATGTTATACTAAGGATATAATTGTGGATAGTAAAATTATTAAGAACATTTTGAAAAAGTCTGTTTCAGCAGCCAATATAGAATTTTCTAAATTCTCTGGAAAGAAGCCTTTTCTGCCTGTTAGACTGTCAGCCATAGAGTTGAATAACTAGAGAGAAAGACAAATAGTAGGTCCATCAGATGGTATTCTCAGGCTCTGTCATATAGTACAGATAGTCATGTTTCTTCTATGACTAGAGACCAAAATCAAATGCCAAACTTTTGACAGCAACTCATTTTACTGGCCAAAATACATGTTATGAAATAAAGAGAAAATACATAATTTGTAAAAACAGCAATGCTTTAGCAGGACCAAATCATGTTCCCAAATGATGCTTCAAAAAAACCACTGATACACCTCTCTCCCTTTTAATTTTTTGTTAGTTTATATAACAAAAAAATTATATATTGATTTATTTATTTTCTGTATTAATATATGTGGATCCCGATTTCACCTACCCCAACTGCTCCTAGATTCCCCTTACTTCCCTACCCATTCAAATCAGCATCCTTTCTTTCTGTTTCCCATTAAAGAAGAAAGAGGCATGAAATAATATAAGTTTAAATAAACCAAGTAGATAAAAAGGGCCAAAGAGAAACACAAGAAACACATGCTGATGTGGAGATACACACAAACAGAAATCCCACAAAACACAAAACTGGATACCATAATATTCAAGCAAAGGACCTGTCATGAAAAAACTGCTCAAATCACTATTAAAGAAAAAGTGCCATTGAGTTTCTTTTGTGTTGTCCATCTGTTACTGGGCATGGTACCTGTGTGGTTAGAATATACAGTGAGTTTGTTGGAGAAAACCATTATTTCTTTGGCCAGCAGTTATCAAATGGGGATAGCTCCTGTCTCGTAGGTTTCAGTGATTGTCAAGAGATTTCCAGCTGGGACTTTATATTAGTTTATTTGGTGATGCAATTTAGGTTTCTTTCATATATGTATACTTTTTTATCAGTACCCTACTGTGTTCCTTCCTTTATTCCTTTCCTCCCTCACCTTACCAATTTGATCCTCCCATTAAATGACCCCCTCCCAATTTATCTATAACTATTCAATTTCCCCTTCCTTGGGTTACTTTCCTCACACAAGTTCCTTCTCTATACCTAACCTCTATGGTTGTATGTATTGTAGTCTGCTTATCAAAGACCTCACAGCTAAAATGCCATGTAAATCAATATATACCATATTTGTATTTGTGAATCTGGCATACTACACTCTGGATTATTTTTACTAGTTTCATCCACTTACAAACAAATTCCACGTTTTCATTTCTGAGTTTTATTTTTTAAATTAAAATATAATTACATAACTTTCTTCATCTTCTTTCATACCTCCATCTTTTCCCAAATTCTCTCCCCCACAATTCTTTCCATATTCCTATCCCTTACACTTATATTAGTGGGCCTTCAAATTATTGTCTATATGCATAAAAGTATATAAATAAAGCCTGCTTATATTTATGAAAAATCAAATATCAAAAGGTGATAGTACAATAAAATTTTTATCCTTTTCAAAGTTTCAACATAGATAACAATAAACATTATTTAACAAGGACTATATAGACATACATTTTATAGTTATAATTATAACCTGATTTATTTATTATTACAAATGTTAGAAAATTTTCTTTTATTGAAAGATTTTGTTATTTGTACTATAGTTACTTTCTCACCTACATCCTTTATTTTCTTCCTCCAATTCTTAGCAACCTCTCCATACTCTTCATCATGACCTTCAAGGTTCAGCAGTAATGGTGTGGAGTCCCCAGAGTCCCCTCTCTATTCATGCTGTCTTCTTGATAAGTCCATTCTTTTTCAAACTTAGTAGAAACATTTCCAGACAAATGTAAAAGAACCCTATTTCCAAGAATAGTACAGACATATATTTATGACTATATGATTCTGAGAAATCAATGAGAGTTTAAAAAATTAATTTATACCTATTTCAAATACCCAGAGAATGAACGCTATACTGCTTCCTGTCCCCGAGGAAACAGTTTGCACCAGTAGTGGCTGGTTTCTGTGCTGTCTAGTCTCCGTTTCTTGGTTATCCAAGCAGTGTCAAGTATGTGTTCCTCCTAGTGGAGTGGACTTTAAGTCAAATCAGATAGTTATTGGCTTCTCACAAGTTCTATAGTACCAGTGCCCTAGTATATTTTGCAGGCAGGACAGATTGTAGGTAGGTAAAAAGTTTTGTGACTGGGTTTGTGTCCAGTTTCTCTTTCTGTAGTCTGGAGAGTACCTTCCAGCACTAAAGAGACTAGAACATAGTAGTGAAGACTCCCTGTTGGCACAAGCTCAACTTCTTTTTCAATGAGTTTTGTGGATTCATTCCTTGGCAAGGGTCCCTGCTGTTATTTTGTGTAGAACAACCCTTTGTCTTAGCAACATCCTGGTTTGTTAAGGATTGCTGTGAGAGACCCCTTTGAAAAAAACCTTAATCAGATGCAACCCAGTCCTGCCACTGGAAGCCTTGCCTGGGCCAGGAGATGGCCAATTGAGACTCTATCTTCCCAATTACTAGGAATCTTCATTATTATCACCTTCATATATTCAAAGAAGTTTCCAGTGCACTAGATTTCCATACCTCCCTCCAAATGCCATCTAATTCCAGTCTTCTCTCCCTGTACTCTCTCCTTCTACTTCATCTCCCCAAATGATTTCCCACCTACCCCTAGTCTATCTATAAAAATCTATTCTATTCCCCACTCCAAGGGAGACTCATGGGTCTCCCCAGAATACTATTCTTTACCTAACATATATAGGTATACAGATTATAGCATAGTTATTATTTACTTAATGGCTAATATTCACTTATAAATGAAAGCATGCTATGCTTGTCTTACTGGTTCTAGCTTGTGCTGGGGATCAGCCTCAGCAGTTTTGGGGGTCCGAAGGTCAGGATACCTGGTCGGCACAGTAACGACTCAGAGACAGTGCTCCTGCAAGCTGACAGGTCACTTCTGGCTTCTGCAGTTGCTAAGTAGCTTCTTTGCTACAGCTTCCTTAAAGAAGCTTCCCTAGCTTCTTCTAGCTTCTGCTTTTGCCCTGGTAACCTCAGTCTTTTATTATCATAAGCAAAGGGGAAGAGAAAGAAAAGGGGAAATCACTCAATACAAAATGTTCTCATGATTCCAAAGGATATTCTTAAAAAATCACCAATATATTCCTCATCATCTTTTACTAAACACAGGAACTATCCCAGACTTAACACCAAAGCAAGCATAATCTATTTTTAATATTAATGATTATACAATCTTCTGAGCACTTGACCCAGAGACTAGCAACATGTCATTTCGCAAAAAAAGATAAAAATAAGAACAGTGGTCAATGTACCAGATAATCATTTCCTTCTCACACAACCTGCTCCGACCTCAAGACCCCTGCAGCCACCTAAGTTCCTCCTCAGCCCTCTGCAAACATCAAGCCCTGTGACTGGTGGGCCACAATGACCTCAGACAAGAAATATGTCCCTGCAAGTCAACAACTTGTATCCTATATCCCAACAATTCCAAGGAAGACCTGATCCAGTTTTTAGAGTTTCCATGAAAGGAAGCTCACCTTTCCTGGCAGCTCTTTTTAAACTAGGAACCCAATAAAACTTGCAGCAATCACTTCAACCATTGCCACATTGTCTCCATACTCCTTCAGGAGGAACAAAAGTATCTGAATTAAAGTTGCCATCTCCCTTTCTTGGTGGAGGCCACTGTTTTCTTCCTCTTCTAAGTCCCCACTTCTCATTTGTCATCCCATCTATATGTTACTTCATCCACAGTCTTCAGACAATATCCCTTAGAGTCTCTAGTTTTACACAGTGCCCTTGGAATATCCTCAGAAACTGAATTATTCATCATGGCCAATTTGAGTCCAGTGTGTTAATACACATCATACCATGTGCTATAGTTTACCACACATTTGGTACAGTTTTCCAAGCCTGGAAAGCTTCCCCAGGCTGCAGGGTTTTCCCCATGAACTGCGTAATTGGCTTAACCCTAGCCTGGGTGTTCATCTCTGTGTAATGTCCCGTGAAATTTACTTCACTCCTTTCCTGTATCACAGAAATTACCATTGATCTAGGAACATAGAACGTAAGGATCAGATAAAAGAAAAAGACTAGTATTACAAGAAGTGTTTATATGGAGGAAGACATGACATGTGCATGTCATAAAGCATGACCTTGGGACACATAGGCATTTCTGCTTTGGCCCTCTAGAGGCATGCTAAGCAGAAGATCCGGAGGGGAACACACGGAGGGTTGATGGTCCACAGTCTTGGGTCCCCTTTTCTCCAATCTCTGCTTACAGGACATCAGCCATCTTATATACTGTCTCTGATAGGCTTGGCTCACTGAGTACAATTATTTTTCTCGTTTTGAGGTGGATAAGGCCCACCCACCACGTGAACGGACTAAGCCTCAAGTAAAAAAGCTGTAACGGGCTCAGTAGCACCTTGTCCCAGAGGAGCTTGAAACTGGACCTCCAAGATGACAACTGCCAATGTAAGAACCAGGGCCAAATCAAGAAATGCGACAACAGTCATAGAAGCTAAGCCCTCCAAACAGCCCACACATAAATACCTCAGCCCTTTGTTTAAATGAGCTTGCTTGCAACCTCCAGGAGTCTGTGTTGTTGACTTGGCCTCTCCTCACCCCCTGTCACCAAGGGTACCCGGGTCAGTAGAGCCAGAACAACAACATAGTTCCAGACATTTGCCTGAAAAATTTGCGGTGTCTTTTTTTAACTGCTAAATAATACTCCCATTGTATAAATATACCACATTTTCTTTATTCACTTTTGAATTTTGAATCTGTTGAAGGGCATCTAGGTTATTTCCAGTTTCTGGCGTTTATGAATAAAGCCACAATGTACATGTTTGAGCAAGTGCCTCTGTGGTAGGATGGAGAGTCCTTTGGATATATGTGCAAGAGTGGTATAGCATATCTTTAGGCAGAATGAAACTTAAGTACATTAGCAACATTGAAATGTCTTTTTGAAGTGGTTTTTTTTTCCCAGTAAACATTTTTGTGTGTGTGTGACTTAAATGCAGAGTGCATCTTGCTTTCTTTTTTTTTTTTTTTTTTTCCTTGTCTCTGGCAGCTGATAGAAAGCATGACAGCATGTCTGATATTAATTATTAATAACAGCTGCCTATCCTCAGGCATGCCTTCCCAGATTGTTTTCCACGCCTAATACCATGTAACAAATTGTCACAGAACATAGTCACTTAACTGGTTTTCTACTCACAGCTGCACGGTTTTCTCTTAGAATATTGAAACATTAGCAATTAACTATCAGCTGAAGCTTAAATACCCTGGAGGAAGAATTGAGCCCAAGAGTAGGATTTGAACTGTTTTATTTTCACATGGCAGATACATGTGTGGCTAGGTGGAAAAAGTAAACAATGCAACTAACCAGACTCTCTCTACTTACATTTCTTCGACTTTCAATTCTATTCACTTTCCCTTCCCCTCACCTCTCCTTTTCTTCCTCCTTCACTTTGTATGCTGTTTATACATACAGATTTATCACTATGCTGATATCCCTGTTGAGAATAAAGACTTGAGTAGATAATAGAGAGGAATAGAGGTGTCATATACCCTCAGGTCCTGACCCACAGTTTTGTTGGCACCTTAAATAAATATATAACAGTTATAATTACCTAACAAACTTTAACACATTTGTAACTGAAGTCTGTAATTTAGAGTGAGATTCATTACTTTTGCTGTATACTTCTATGAATATGGAGGGAAGAATGGAATGTCAATCATCAATCACTTCTGATGTTAAACTATCACAGAATAGTTTACCATCATAAGATTATCTTAGGGCAATCTTTTTTTCTAACTTTCCCAGAATATTATAATGTTCTAAACTTTTTTTGTTTGTTTGTTTGTTTTGTTTTTTTGAGACAGGGTTTCTCTGTGTAGCTTTGCGCCTTTCCTGGAACTCGCTTTGGAGACCAGGCTGGCTTCGAACTCATAGAGATACGCCTGGCTCTGCCTCCCAAGTGCTGGGATTAAAGGCGTGCGCCACCACCGCCCAGCCCATGCTCTAAACTTCTTAAAGGACACCAATCAATTATGAATTTACTTGAAGCATTTACACAGATTAATGTGATATTATTGATAAATAGTTATAATATGGAGTGATTAAATGCATGTAGTTAACAAATATAAATATTGATGTAATTATTTTTGTAATGAAGAAAATTAAAATTTAATGCTTAAATTTTGAAATATAGAATGTACTATCATTAAAATTATTCTTTGTAATACTGTTTTTATAATTATTTTTTGAAATTCACTTTAATGACATCATTTTCCCCCTCCTCTTCCTCCCTCCAACCTCTCCCAGGTACTATCCCTTGTTCTGTCTCTCAATTTCATGGCCTCATTTTAATTGTTTTTACACATATCTGTAAGATGTTTTATAAAAAATGTAAAAATATACACCCACACATTCAAGTATCAAAATGCAACCTGCTCAGTTCTCATAATGTTACTTTCATTTCATGTGTGTATAAGATTTGATGGCTGACTATTTGGTACTGGATAACTGATTGGTGTGCTCCACCTTACTGAAGACTCTTTCTCCTGCTCTCAGCCCTATAGTTCTTTGTGTAGGATTCAGGCCTCATGGGATTTTCTTTGTCCATTTTGACATGTCTACAGTTGACACCCCAAATTCATGATTAAATCTTATTTCTCTTATGTAGTTTCAAGAACTGGGAGCATTAGGGATTTCCTGGATTTGAACTGTTGATTTCATTAGCCTAAAGAGAATCCCTGAATGATAAGATATTTCACCTCCCTTTACAGTTTTCCCACAAGATATAAAATTTTACCTCCCATCAATCCGCTACACAACTCTGGTATTATTTTTTTGCCTGTTTAGTTTGGTCTGGTATTTCCTTAGTGAATTTTCTGTCAATGGACTACTGATTACTAAAACTTGTTGTGTTTTGTTACTGTTTAGTGAAGTTTATCAAAACATCAGATGTATGAATATACAATTTATTAAGTCACTCAGATGTATGAATATTCAATTTAGTTATTTAGTCACTCTGATATTAGGTGCATATATATTTAACATTTTCTGAGTTCCTAATTTTCTTACAATTTCAATGCTTTTAAAAGCATTTAAACAACTATAAAATTTCTATTTTCTTTATGATTTTTACTTTTTGTCTATTTGTGTTTCCTATGCTAAAATTGAGTTTCCAATAGTAAATGTATAAATTAGTCTATTTTCAATATTGATTGTGTTGAATTAAAATATGTAATAACAGAAAAGAACTTAACATTGGCATTCTTTCAAACTTTAAACTTTTGTCATGGCACAAAGAAACAACAGAAAATATTTCATATCAATCTCTTGAAAGGCAGAAACGTATATATGAATATATATATATATATATATATATATATATATATATATATATATATATACACACACACACACACACACAAATAGATATATTGGTAATATACTTATGTAGCATACATGTCTTTAGCATATCTTATTTTTCTGATAAGAATAAAATAATGCCACCAATAGTGATATTTACAAGAAAAATTGATCACTATTGTAAATACCTTAAGTTGGAAAATAAAAACTAAAACTTAATTTAGAAACTTACAGATCTACAAAATAGTTACAGTTATTTGACAAGTAAAAAAAAAATCTGCTCTTTGGTGGTGGTGCAAGCCTTTAATTCCAGCACTTTGGAGGTAGAGACAGGGGATGTCTGGAGTTTGAGACCAGTCCGGTCTACAGAGCACATTCAAGACAGCCAGAGATGTTACAAAGAGAAAACCTGTCTCAAAAAAGCCAAAAAGAAAAACAGATATGTATCTATGTGTTTGTGTGTGTGTATTTCTTATGCATACAGAAAATATGTATGATATATATTTTAGAGATTAAATTATTTATCTGAAGAATATTATACTATATGGAAAGTTAAATGCTGAAAATTTTTCAGGATTTTAAATTATGAAATCCAACGCAGATATGAAACTGGATTTTCTTATAATTTAATAAAGTCTAATTTAAATGGAGATAATCCAGTTGCAGTATTATCATGGTGAGAATTACACTATGTTGAAACAAATTTATAATGGTATGAATTAACAGATGGAAGAAAAATTGTAAATTATGTGTCCAGAAAGCTAATAACAAATTTATAAATTATGGATCCAGAGAACTGGTACAAAACTGTACGGCACAATGAACGAATAGGTAGAAAAATAGTTGGACTGGAAGAACTAAACAAAATACAAAGAAAACTTACACACTTAGATAATGCATATTATTTTCCTATTTTATGTAAAACAATAAAATTCAAGTAGCTTTGAGATATTAAGAGCAGGTCAACATAAATGAAAGCACAGCCTGACTCTGTTCCTTTTTGTATTCTATGCTGTAGGTTACAAAAGAGAAATCTGTCTGTAGAAGATCACAAAGATGCTCTATTCAATAAATAACTATTTCTAACACACACACACACACATACACACACACACACACACACACACACACACACACACACACAAAGCATGTCAGCCCAAACACTTGTTTACAAAATGAAAACTTGTCAATTCCAGAAAATTCCAAAATATCAGTTTTTTGATATTTCCTAATTAGTAGATAAGATCTGTGAAAAACAGCAGTACTCATTAATAATTATTCAATTATTATGTATTAGTTTCATTTTTGTTACTGTGGTAAAGTACTCTGACAAATGTAACTTAAGGGGGAAAGGCTTTATTTGAAGCACAGTTTCTGGTTACATTATTCTGGAAAGTCAAGATGTAGGAACTTAAAACTCATAGTTACATTACATCCATAGTCTAAAAACAGAGAGCAATGACTTAATGCATGCACATACATTTCCAGCTTGCTTTATCCACTCTCCTACAGTTCAGAATACTCTGCTTGGGAATGGTACCACCAGCGCTGTGCAAACCTACTTACTTTGGGAAGTATAAAAAGATAATCTTCCCACAAGTATGCCTAGTGGGTGAACATATACACAAATTCATACTGAACTTCTCTCTCTTCTACACTATGTTAAGTCCATAATGAAAAGAAAGCAATATTGCATGTTGATTCACTGTATAGTTCACCTAATACATGTCAGAATTTCTAATTAGTTATGTCTTCAAAAAACTGGAGTTATAGTTTATTAAATGAACACAGCAAAGCAGAAAAAAATGGTTTCCTCCAACTCAAAAACATGTAATTTAAGAGAAAAAATCTAGTACTTGAACAATATATTCTGACTGAAAACAAAGGACAAAAAGAAGACAAGTTAAATAGTTAAATACAGTCATGTCAATAATTAGAATGGCCTAAGTACAGAATGAAATGATTGCTTAGAGGAAAGGAAGATTAAATGAGTGCTGTCATAGTGTCACCACTATCCAATTACTTTTTGAAAAAGCACATTGGGTAAAAGGGGTGGTGCAAAAATACAGTATGCTAACTTCTATTGTTAAAGTGTTAAGATAATTATTTTATGAAGAGACAAATGGACATACTTATAAAGATATCAAAAAATAGTGAACAACAAGACAAATTGTTCAAATAATGCTATCAATGTTAGACAATGCTAGCAATTTTGCAAGGCCGGAAACAGTAAGAGTGATAATATATTACACTTGCAGTTTCGGATTTTAATTCTTACATTTAGAAACAAAATAATTTATTAGTCATGTACTTATTTATTGGTGCTATGAAGTAAATCCCTGGCCGTATGCTTAATACGTGTGTTCTCCATTCCTGAGCAGTACCCCTAGACCATAATAGAATTGTTAAGAAAAGTATGTGTAGCAATATTCAGAAAACATGAGCAATACGGGCAGAACTACAAGACTGAGTGAAAAACAAGAGAATCAGACTAATAAAACACTGAGGCACCAAGTTTACTCAAGCTGGAGCAACCTTTATACAGTGTCTGAAGCTATAAAACGTTAGCAGAATATAGAGGGATAGTTAATATCCATGAATTATTCAGTTTTTTTAAAATTATAAAATAGAAGTCTGAAAAACAAAAGAAAACATCAAAATTATGACTTAAAGATTATTACATAGAAGGTAAACACGTAATCAGCATTGTGGAAATATAGCATTGATACACATATGTGACAATTTCTCTTTTAGACAAATAAACAATAGAAGTCTGTAACTTAAAGACAAATATCCACTTATAATACACATATAGAGCTTTGATTCATTTTCAATAAAATATACAAATGGATAACAAACTCAGTAAATAAGAAAGTGTTAGTGTTGGTGAGGATTCAGAGAAATAAAAAGTACAATCCATTATATATGGGCATGTAAAATGGTGTGGCCACTGTGGATTGTATTTGGTGATTTTTAATCATAAGGATAATTACCATATGACAAAACAAATAATGGAAATCAGATAGTTATGTATCTATGATAAATTTTCATGGTAACAATATTTTAAAACCATGTTCCTAAGGAAAATCCCCAATTAATTAATACTCTGGTAAAAAGCAAAGCCATGTTACATAAAGATTTACAGAGAAACCACTCCCAAACAAGTGAAATTAAAGATGGAGAGTATCTTGTATCTATTTTTCATCATTTTAATTCTCTAAATCAACATCTACACAAAGCAAGAGACTTCTGACTATCATTCACTATAAATATTAACACACTATGACAGATGCTCTTTTTTTTCTAGAATGGATCAATATGAAACAATTTATATTCAGCTCATAGTTGGTGAATGCTTATTTGCTTAATAACTTCAGCAAGGAGAATTCAAAGCATTTGATCTTTACAGGCAAATCTGTTACTACATACTCACTGACTTTCTGCACAATGTACTTACTCTTCTGCTTGTCTGAAGTCTGTAGACTTCTTAATTGTGCCAGTTTTCTAAATGTTTTTGTTTTCTCTTGTGTTGACAATACTGTGCTACATTTAGATTTATTGAGCAATAAGTAGGAACAAGATTTTAAATAATCAGTGAGTTCCTTCCAATGCAAAACCACTACTCACAAGAAAGTGATTCCTATAAGATGTTGTCATTATATGTTTGTTTGGCTTTTAGTGGTTAAAGACTTGTCATTACAGAATTATAAATCTGAACTAGTTAACAATAATAGAAATTCTAATTTATAATACAGACCAGAATAGAGATTTGTTTTGCTTGCAGTTGGTTGAGACTGCAAAAGGAGGTTTTGCCCATGGACCCAGGGAATGAAGGTGACATCAACATATGTTGTTGATATGCTAGCTTGCTGTGGAACACTTCTTCCATACACTGTGTGAATATATGTTGCTATGATTGGTTTAATAAACAACCTGAATGGCCAATAGCTGAACTTTACAATTTTACATGGGAAAGCCAAACTGAGGAGGTTAGGAGGAGGAAGGCAGAGTCAAGGAGACACCAGGCAGGCATCAAGCAAACAGGATATGTAGAAAATGAGGTATCAAGCCATGAGCCATGTGGCAAAAGCATAAATAGAAATATTTTAAATGTAAGAGTTACCTTGTAAAAACAAGCCTGAGCTATTGGCCGAGCATTTGTAATTAACATAAGCCTCAGTGTGATTATTTGAGAGTGGCTGTGGGACAGGAAAACTCCAAATACACTAGCTCACGCATATTATATATTTAAGTACCTTTAGAAGAGTTGAGTCTCAGATTTCCAGGACACTGCAACAAGCTCATGCCATCTCTAAGTACACATAGGATATATGTCTCATTTTAAGACCCAGATTTAAAATATCACATAAGCTCCTATTTCTGACCTAACTGAAATGGATTCATTTATTCATAAGTTTTGGCTGAAAATAAGACACTGTAAGTATGGAACATCCAAGATTGCTTCAGGCAAGTTGTCAAAAAGGAGACAATGGTTCCCCAGGTCACTTATTTCTTTTGTGAGAAGATCTGTCACTCAACCCTGACAGTAATGACCCACTGACTGAGAAGGAAATTTTGGCCAACCCCACACACATGTAATAAGAATTAAGGATGATGGCACACACGCACTTCAATTGTATAGAATACTATGCCTCCAAGGTAAGTCCAAAAGAATTTTTGTAATGCAAATATTAAAAGATCCTACTGATAAAAAATTGAATAATTTTCTTTATTGCTATTTACAATTGGAAAAAGAAGTAATTCCATGTTTGATTTTTCAATGATGTCTGAATATGGAAACATAATGGCATAGCCCAGATTGCTTGATACTTGCATAGCCTATTTATAGAAAATTTGAGTAATAATAGTCTAAGAAAAGAATTATCAATGAGAAATGAAAGACAACTACAATCAATCTCTGTATCCCCATTTAATTTCAAACTTAGAAAAGTGTAGAAAGAATGATATTAAGTGGATGTGATGACCATCCCAGTGGTGGTAGCTGGCCTTACTTACAGGAAAATAAAGACACTTAATATTAAATATAATTGCAACACACTGTAACTGCAAACATCATTTAAACAATCTTCTTAAATAAGCCAAGTAGTAAAGACCCATCTATAATGCATTGGTATTCTTGAAAATCACTAATCATGGTTTATTTTAATAGAGATATCATTTGCAATGTTCTGCAAAACAAGCAACTTGCTCTCACAACTTACAGTACAACATCTTCAAATAGAAAAGCACCTTACCATTAGATGAGAAATAATGGGATCAAAATTATAGTGTTAAATTATCATTTCATGTCCCATATTGCCAAATACTATATACTACAATCCTAAGACTCAGCAATCCTATAAAATACAGAATTAAAGGGAAGGTGTCTTGCCAGTTCAGAGAGTGCTGAGTCCTCACACCTGAAATTTGGAGACCCGGAGTCAAAGGACTGAAAAAAAAAAAAAGATATTCCTTTACATTTATAATGAGAGATCTATTTGTAGAACATTTTTAAAGTACTGTTTGAAAGATCCATCCTTGCATACGTCTTTTGATCAAACCAACTCCACTCCCTCTCCCTCAACTCCTCCCATATCACCTTCAAAACTTTTCCCTCCCAATTTTATGTACTTCAAAAGAACCATCAAACCCATTTTGTACTGGGGTCTTGAAATTTTGTGTCTCATCCTAACAAGCTCAAATTTTGGCAAGATATATTTCTTGTTCCATTAAGTAGTAAGTGGCATTTATTTCCATGGAAAATTTTAGTTTTTTAATATAAAAATTCATGCCATGTTAGTATATACACCTATGCCACTGATTTGAGATTTTCCATTTTAATATGTTTATAGACATATATTCCTACCACACATATATATATACACACATATATTTCTATCACTTTAGTCATACACCAAGTAGTTTGATATGCTTTAATTGTCATTTATCTTTAACCATACATTCTAATATATTTTAATGTTTTTTGATCTATAAATTTTGATTGTAAAGTTCATAAATTTTTCAATTTTATGTTTGTCATTTATTTTAATCCATTTTGGACATAGAAGACAGTTTGCATAAGATATACATATATTCTTAAAAATTTTAAGTCCTAATTTTTGTCCTAACAGTGAGCTAGCCCAGGAATCACTTCATATTAACTAGATAATGCTCTTAGGTGGGGATCACTTCAATGGTACTGCTTTACAGGTTCTGGGCATTTGGCTTTGTTTCTCTACTACTTTTCTTTCCATATCTATTCATTATCAGCTGGATATTCACTTCTCCCCTAAATATTCTAGAACTACGCCTATCACTTTTCAATGGTGTATGTCTTGGCTTCCTATATTTTGATATGCTGCTGATAGGTGAGTAAATGTTTGTAAATGTGCAGCTTCTAGCAATAGTGAACCTCAAATTAACATGTGATAATTTTTGGTCCTTGGTAACCTCAATATAATATCCACTTTGTAATTTTCAGCTTCCTGCTATAGATTTTTGTTCCTCACTTTCTGCTGAGATTCTTATGAATACCATATAGTTGGATCATTACACTTCACTCATTCCTGGAACTTATTGAAGCCTAAACCATTTATAGTTGTAGACAATAACTGACATGAAGAAAATGACTTCTGCCGGTTTCTTGTTGCCTATATGTCATATAGCATTTCTGCTTATAATTTTCTAAAATTCTGTCATCTGTTTTAGTTTCTATTTGACATGTAAACATATTTTCTCTTAAATATATCATATATAAATTATCATCATGACTAATACAAGGATTGAAATTAGCACTCTATATTCATATCAGCTTAACTTCAACAGTGTTTACAAGTGTTCTTTTTTTTTAGACCATTCTTTGACAATTTTACATCATTGATGTCACAAAACCATATTTGTATGGTATATGACTATAAAAATAATGTCATTATTAAAATTTATCACTATTTTGTTTCTAAAAATAGATTTATTTAAGTTATAAGAACTATAGCTGTTAAGTTAATAATTTCAATGTTTCATTTTTATAAACAGAAAATGGAAGTCGCAATGGAGCATAACACTATTTTTCTAACAGTACAAGTATTAGTTTTGTAATTAACTATATTTACGTCCTTCAGCTTTTTATTTCTGCATGAGGCTTGCAGTGACTACTGTGATTTCACTTCTGCCTAAGCATGATTTGTTTTTCCTACTCAGTTACTTTACTCCATTGCTTTTTGTCAATGGAATTTCAAATGAGAAACGTCTGCCCTATTGACTCTTTATTATTCAGTATTTCTTTTGTACAGACAATACAATGGGTAGTTCCTTGAATTTCTTTGAATTATTGATTGTTTGAAATTCAATTAAAGAAACATGAAAAAAATGAAAATGTTATGTTTTATATTAAATTGTACATTTAATATAAAAATAACAAATATAAAATCACAATTTTTTTAATTTTAAAGTATTTTACTTTTTATTATAGTAAGAGTGCCATAAAATGGACCTAGAATGATCAGTTATATAACATTTCCACATAGGCCTGTTGATTCAGTATTTTTCAACACTAAAACACTCTAAGGTTAATATAACTTTGTATTGTAAATCTGACTTTTGTATTTTGATTTTATGGTAAATATCATGCACACTTACTTCTAAGTTCACTGTCGAAGTTGCATGTAGACATTAAAACTCAATGTAGCTATTGTAATTTCCATGAAGAAAATCCTTAGAGATTGACATATTGGTTACCAGCAATTTTTCCTCTTCCAGAGGACCCAGACTTGATTCCAGAACTCAAAGTGGCTCACAAAACTACCTCTTGTCCCAGTTGATCTGACACTCTCTTCTAGCTTTCACTGGGATCAGGCACATATGCACAGGTGCACAGATACACATGCCGGCAAAACTTATACAGATAAAATAAAATTTAAAATGTATCTTATTCTTTTTACCAGTTTCTCCTCCCTCTACTCCTCCTAGCTCCTCCCCCCACCACCCCACTCCACCAGACCCACTCACTCTCAGTAAAGAACAGACTTTCAGGAGGCAACAACCACATGGGACAAAATAAGATACAATAAGACAAGGCAAAAGCCCTCATCTTGAGGCCAGACAAGGCCATCAAAAAGGAGGAAAACGTACCAAGAGCAGGCAAAGAAATCACGGACACACCTATTCCCAATATTGGATGACCCAGAAAAGCACCAAAGAAGAACCACAACATATACTTAGAGAATGTGATGAGGACCCAAGCAGGCCCAGTGCTTGCCTCTTCATTCTCTGTGAGCCCATGGGAGCCTGTTTAGTTGATTCAGTGGGACATGTTCTCCTGGTGTCCTCCATCCCCTCTGATTCCTACCATCTTTCCTCCCTCTCTTATATGGGTTCCACCTTAACTAGAGGAGGGATGTGATAGAGATCTCCAATTTAGACTCTCTCTACATAATGTGTGGCTATGGATCTTTGTACCTATTCCCATCTACTCCCAGAGGATGCCTCTCTAATGATAACCGGGAAGACACCTAAGTAGGAGCACAGTATTACTCATAAGTAATTAGGAATCATTAAATTTATTTTGATTTTGGTTTTTTTTTTTGTTTTTTTTTCAAGACAAGGTTTCATGGTGTAGTTCTGGAAGACCTGAAACTCCTTCTGAAGTACAGGCTGGCCTTGAACTCAGAGATTCACTTGCCTCAGCCTCCTAAGTGCTGGCTTTAAAGGCATGTGCCACTACTGCCTGGCTATTACATTGATTTTTTTTTTTTTTTTTTTTTTTTTTGGCCAGCCATGTATGATTCTACCCTAGGTCTATGGTATATCCAGTCTCTGGTTTCTGGTCCTCCAGGCAGTGTAGGCATGGTCTCTCTCTTTTCGAACAGGCCTCAAGAGATTGGCCACTCCACAATTCTGATCCATCATTGCCCCAAAGCATCTTGCAGGTGTGACAGATTATAGGTGCGGAGTTTAATGGTTAGATTGGTGTCCAGGCTCCTCATTTGGTAGCTTGCAGAGTAATACCCCATGCTAAAGAGTAGTGATAGCTAAGAAGTAGTGATAAAGATTCATGCACAAACTTGCTGTCTCTATGTCCAATGAGCTGTGTGAATGCTGTCCTTGAATATGGGGGCGCACTGTAGTTTTTGGACAGAGATTTTCTGTCCTAGCATCAGCCTGGGTTGTTTTAGGGATCTCCATGGGACCCCCTCAGCCAACAACTGAACCAAATACAACCCAATTCCACCATTGGAAGCCTTGCCTGGCTATAAAAGATGATGCATTTCAGACTTCGTATCCGCCATTACTACAAGTCCTCTTTAGGGTCACCCTCATAGATTCCAGGAAGTTTCAACTGTACTAAGTTTTCACAACACTCCCCAAAAGTCTCCCACACCCAATTCTAGCTGTCTCTCCTCTCATTCTCTCCCCTTCACCTCTTCCCCTCCACCTGATCTGTCTTTTTCCCCTCCCCACCCTACTCTAGCCTACCCCCAAAATCTATTTTGTTATCCTTCACTGGGAGATATCACCCCCTACACAGCCCTCCTTTTTACCAAACCTCTCTGAGTCTGTGGATTATATCATGATTATCATTTACTTAACAGCTAATTATTTCAGTCTTCTCACTTTAAATTTTCTAAAATTTACTCACTATACTAGATCTCCTTGTTATTGAAACAAAACTAAAATATATCAATCTATGATATTATTTAGACTTAGTCCTGAAAGGGTTAACATTTACATGGTATCCTTTTTATTAACATAGGTCCTAATGTAAAAGTGACTTATGAGAGAATGTACTATTTTCAGTCTTTCCTCTTGATCACTTGTACCTTTCCTTACATCTTTTCTTTTGGCTTCTCATGTTTTTGTCTATTCAACTGTAGTAGATACTAATAAAGAACTCCATTGATGGCTTTTTTAACTACTGTGGGATATTCCTTTACATTGTGTGAATATATGTTGCTGTGATTGGTTTAATAAAGAAGCTGACTGGCCAGTAGAAGAACAGGATAAGGTTAAGGGGAGAGCCAAACTGAGAAGGGCAGAGTCTGGAGTCACCAGCAGACACAGAGAGAAGTAAGGTAAGTATACTGAGAAAAGTTATCAAGCTATGTAGAAAAGCATAGATAATAAATATGGGTTAATTTAAATGTATGAGTCATGTAGTAAAAAGCCCAAACTATTGGCCGAGCATTTATATTTAATATTAAGCCTCTGTGTGGTTATTTGGCAACAGCTTGTGGGACAGAAACTTCAGCCTACAAACTGGATGAGAAAAGCAAATTAAACTGATTTATTAGGAACACATATGGTAATACTAAGTTATATGTGAAGCAATGGCACCAATATCGAGTTGTTGTGTATTTGTTTATTTTTTAACTTTCTGTAAAATGACAAGTGTTATTGTATGTAAAAATATTTCTTAATGAATAAAAACTTACAGAAATTTTATTTTACTTTCTATAAACCGTGTATATGTTCAGTGTTTACATGTCATATTTAGTTTTTCATATACTGAATGTTTAAAAAAGGATGCATACAAAAGTCTTTGTACATTTAAGGAATTAGAAAGGTTTACCTAGTTTGTTATTTTCTTTTTCAAGTAGTTTATTATATTTTTCTTTTGTGTGCAGTGGATAGGTATATGCATGTGAATGGATGAAGATGTGGTGGCCAGAAAATGGCATCATACCTCCTTGTGATGTAGTTACAGCAGCTTTAAGTCACCTGATCAATATGGGTGCTAGGGGCAGAACTCAGATCATACAGAACAGTGAATGTTCTTAACAGCTGAGCCATCCCTTCATGTTCGATTTATAGTCTTCATTAAATAGTGCAGGATACATAATTTCTTCAGTGGTATCAAGTTCCCAAATCTCGAAATTCTAACAATATTGCAGTTGTGTACTACCAGCCTCAGCATTAATGACTGGATGCAGCTTGTACAATTTTTTATTGATGTTTCTTCTTCCTTGTGCCTCCTGGAACTACGCTGTTCAAACAGCAGCAAAATTTCAGGGATTGCTGCACAGATGTATATGTCTAGATGTTGCTGATACTGACAACTTGGTCATATTGATTCAAATTTCACTTCAACATGTTTCAAGGATTTTCTCTGCCCCTGCATTGTACAAATACTGTCTTTTAAAAGATCTTCATGCATGTGCATTGTTTTGTGATTTAATTAGCACCAGCTTTCCACAGGTGACTATGTATGCAGAAAAATAAAATAATAAGAAAATAAAAAGAGCTTAGATATTAAGAATTTGTGAGTAAACCAGTGGAGATGTCATTTGATCCTTAGAAAAAAGAAACATTTATTTGATCAAGGACAATTTTCAGATTTGGTGATATGTTATTTTGAGACAAGAATCACCATACCCAGGTGAGGCAGATATTTAAAAATTCACTGTATTAGCATTGCTCTGCTATCACCTACATCATGAACTTATTATCAATAAGGAACAAAATAAGGGAATAAATTTGGATTTTACTCCAGAATTTTAGTGTGAACTTTATAACTGTATGGCATGTAAATTACCATTATAATATGCTACCAAAATTATCTTGAATAATTGTGAAAGGAATAAAATAATATTAGGGGGTTCATTAATATGACTTAGCAGGCCACTATCATGTGAATAAACAATGAAAGACTATGTAAAGAATGATGAACACACTGTACTTATTAGAAAATATGATCAGCATAAAGAAATTATATTAATTTTTTTTCAAACAGCCTCAGAATGCTTAGTGAACACTAGCAATTGTGAAACATTTTATGTGAAAGAAAAACTTGGTGTATTAAAGCATGATATAACTCTAAGTGGTGTGCAAAAGCCTTTAGGTCCCAGTGATATTGAGAGGTGCTTATATTCTGAAGGTACTTATTTCATCACTGACACCTGGTTAGATTACTTTCATTGGGTGTATGTAATTGGAGGGTATATATTGGCTAGGCCCCTTAAAGTTTGTCTTCCTCTCTCTCCCCAAGGTGACAAGTAAGCAACCTCTTCTATGAGTTAGGTCACTATAACATGTGCTTTTACCTCAGGCCTCCGAAATGAATCTAGCTAATGTTTGATTGAAATCTCAGAAGTCAAGGTTCAGCAAAAAGTAGAGATCCTAACCATTGATGTTATCCTCTGACCTCTACACCTTTACTATGTATGTATGTATAAAAAGTAGTAAATAAATAAACAGGTAGGAAATTAGGTAGATAGGTAGATAGACAACAGACAGATAGATAGATGATTTATAGTTTGATAATATGCAATATTTTTTCAATTTAAACAATTGAGATTTTACTATATTTAAACTATTTACCCATCCCTTTTCTTCCTCAAATCCCTCCCATGTACTCATTTCCTTTACCATCTTTCTTTTTTTTTCTTTTTTTTGTTTTTTTGAGACAGGGTTTCTCTGTGTAGCTTTGCGCCTTTTCCTGGATCTTGCTCTGTAGACCAGGCTGGCCTCGAACTCACAAAGATCCACCTGCCTCTGCCTCCTGAGTGCTGGGATTAAAGGTGTGTGCCACCACTGCCCGGCAACCTTTACCATCTTTCAAGGTCATTTTTTCTTTAATTGTGGTGTGTGTGTATATGTGTGTGTGTGTGATGTGTATGTATGTTCCACAATTACAGGAATAAGGCATTCTTGGTCTGGATAATGTTACTTATATGTATACGTTTTCAGGGCTGAGCATTTAGAATTATAGTACTAATTGGTATTCTTTGTGGTATACCCACAATGAAGGTAACCAATAGTTCTCTAGTTGGACTTAACAGCTACTCAACAAGAGGGAAATCATGCCTTGTGCTTTAAAGTTAACTATCTGCTCATTTTGGTGAAACCATGGACCTTGAGGAGAATCTATAACAACCACTTTATAAAAATAAGTGATCTCTAACTACACTGAAAGAACTTTTTTTTCAAGTTTCTTTTGAAGGTAAAGATAGTCCCTAGTAGACAGAAATAAAAATACAATGACCTTAGTCCTATAGTTCAATGATTAAAAGTTGATCAAAAACTTGTATATCCTTGGAACTTAAGTTTTTTTCAGAGTCCTACATTAAAGCTCATTCTGTATGATTTATTGCTTTGGCCTTATGAAACCCTTAAAGAGAAAATATTTCAGTCCATCTGGACTATTGTGTTATGGAATGTGACAAGAAATAGATAGACGTTGCTTTACTAAGCTTATAGTATAATATGTTACACAGAATCTGGAAAATTACATCTGATATGTGACCTTCATTATTAAACTCTGATCTTTATGGTGAAATGTCAGTTCATACTGACTTATATTTGGATTATATTAATATATTTCTTATAAATGTCAATATATGTAATTTCTAGCTTTCTTTTGCTTTTTGATTAATATTTCTTAATAGTAAGAAGCCATAGAAAAATTTAATGAAGAGTAAATTTATGTGAGCTAGTGGTTTAACTGCTCTATAATTTTTTCTAAGCTGGAGTTGAGGTCTGAAATACAGGTTTCTGATATACCATTAAGAACACATGTTTTTCCCAACTCTACACCAAGTATAGAAGTGAGAATTTACTAAACCAATAGTATTTATATAATATATGTTTCTGTTCAAGATTATTAACATCATCAGGGTTTTGAATCACCTATTTTTCATGTTAGTATAGATATCTCATCCAAGGATTCTGGAAAAAAAAAAACTCTACATTCTATCCAGTATGTAATTTACAGTTTGATTTAATTTGATTCCAAAAAAAAACCATCCTGAGGCAAGCATTTATGCACAGTATGTGTTCCAGTATTCCAAAAATGTATGAGGATAAGAATCTCACTGGACAAAGAAATCAGTGGAAGCAAGATTCAAATACAAAGCCTGACCTGGCCCTAAAATAGTGATAAGCAGGTCAGCATCATATAAAAGAAAAGAGTAAATACTACATTGACAGGCTGTTTGGTGTGGGTTACATCTGGAGACCGTATAAGTTCAACTCACCTCTCCTGAACAAAGACAAATGAGAGTTATTTTTAAGGAGTTAATTCTCTATAAGTCATGAGAATATTATACTTTTCTGGGGAAATGAAGATGTAGATTCTGAAATAATTTCCATTATTCAAGGAAATGTTGGTATAGCAACATTTGGTGTACAGATTGAAAATATTACATAACCTTTTAGTATAAGAAAAAATGATTCCCTCAAATACATATTCACTTACATTAATCATTGGCTACTTGAATTAGGAACTGAATTTAGTGTAAAAAAATGTGCTATACAACATTTAAAATACCTATTCCTCCCCTTTAAAGGTCCTGCCTAGTACTCAGGGCATACTAAAATGATGTAAAGTTGCTCCCTTTTTTATTTTGTCTTCTATAGTAGAAGAGATTTTCCATTAGAATAATTATATAGGAGGGTTTTGTATGGTCAAATCACCTCCTAAACTCAGAGCACATTCACTAACTGTTGCCAGATAGGAGGATCCATAAAAATGAAAGGGAGAGAAGAGCTTAGTTAACTCTTTCTCGCTGTGCCATGAAATAGTCAATATGAGAGAGGCTCTGTGCTGTGGGATGTTCTGTATGTCACATGTGTTGCTAATTAGTCAATAAATAAAACACTGATTGGCCATTGGCTAGGCAGGAAGTGTAGGCAGGACAAAGAGGAGAATAAAGCTGGGAAGTGGAAGGCTGAGTCAGAGAGACACTGCCAGCTGCCAAGATGACAAACAGCATGTGAAGGTGCGGGTAAGCCACGAGCCATGTGGCAAGGCATAGATTAATGGAAATGAATTAATTTAAGCTGTAAGAACAGTTAGCAAGAAGCCTGCCACAGCCATACAGTTTGTAACCAATATAAGTCTCTGTGTTTATTTGGTCGGGTCTGAGAGGCTGTGGGACTGGCAGGTGAGAGAGATTTGCCTTGACCTTGGGCCAGGCAGGAAAACTCAAGCTACAAATGGCGCCCAACGTGGGGCAAGAGTTTCCATCTAAAAACTGAGAAAAAAGATTCTAAAACGGAGCTAAAAACAGTTCCTAATTGTCTCTCTCAAATGAGCGGCAGCTGCTCCTTTGAGCTACTGGTGGGTTCCTGGCGTTCGTGCTGGACCTGCCATATGGTGGGAATGAGGCCTCTGCAAGTGGCACATTAAGCTGCATGGTGGATTTAGCCTTTGCTAGTACAAAGCAAAAAAAAAAAGAGGTTTCTGGGCTACATGCTGCTTGGATAAAAGCATAGACCCACGATAGCTCCCAGAGCTGGCGGTAAACATACCATCATGTTGGGAAGCTGAAGTGGGCAGAGTCAGCAGCCACAGCTGCTGCAGTTTAAAGCAATAGATTCACAATAAGACAGATTCAGATGTAATAGTTTACAATGTGTGTAAAAGATACATAGGCTTGAAAGAGACAAAAAAGGTGATATATAGAGTTATAGAAACAAATACGTAGTTTTAAAAAATAAAGTCTTTAAAAAGACAGTAAAATTAATATATAAAATAAGCCAAGTAAAGATGAATATTACACAGATAATCTGGATTGTGTTGTCCTTGGGATTTTTAACTGCAGAAAAACATCTGATTGTAAAAGCTGTTGAGTTATGCCAAAATGTATATTTTAAAGATACCTTGACTTCAAAATTTGGATATAAGGATATGTTGCTTTGGAAAGGAGACTCTGATTTTGTTCCCACAGAAAGCCAGAGGCTATGGATTTGTTCCAGATTAAGATACATCAGGTTTGACCAGCCAAGACCCCCTGAAAGGTCTCCGATGACACCATGGCCCAGATGATCCAACATCCAGAATGGTTTCAAGGCAACTGGCTCAGACGATACAGCCTCACAGACTACTCCATGATCCTAAATTTTCTTTGTTTCCCTATAAGATACAGCGTCCCCCTCCAGCAGGAAGTAGTAAGAGAAGCTACGCCCAAATTCCCAAATTATATATAATTTTACTTTGTTAAGGTTAAAACCTTCCTTTTTGAAAAAAAAAAAAAGGGGGGAAGTGCTGTGGGATGTTCTGTATGTCACATGTGTTGCTAATTAGTCAATAAATAAAACACTGATTGGCCATTGGCTAGGCAGGAAGTGTAGGCGGGACAAAGAGGAGAATAAAGCTGGGAAGTGGAAGGCTGAGTCAGAGAGACACTGCCAGCCGCCAAGATGACAAACAGCATGTGAAGGTGCTGGTAAGCCACGAGCCATGTGGCAAGGAATAGATTAATGGAAATGAATTAATTTAAGCTGTAAGAACAGTTAGCAAGAAGCCTGCCACGGCCATACAGTTTGTAACCAATATAAGTCTCTGTGTTTATTTGGTCGGGTCTGAGTGGTTGTGGGACTGGCAGGTGAGAGAGATTTGCCTTGACCTTGGGCCAGGCAGGAAAACTCAAGCTACAGCTCTGGCCAGTCTTTAGTTAAAAATAACTTATCAGACACAGGAAATAGATAAAAGAAAACCACAGATACTTCTACTATAATGTGGAAACAGGCTTTCCAATGGTTGAAATAATTTTGAAGAATATCTATCCCCAGATCTTTAACATGGGATCTACCATAGTCACCATCTTGATTTTGATTATTTGATGATCTGGATCAATCAACTTGGATATCTGATCAAAACAGTTAATCTAATAAACATATGTTGGATTTTAATTATTTTCACAATGGTGGCAAGGAAAACAATAAATTAATTGCAATGAGTAAAATGCCATTTTTCCAAAGTGGATATTGATGAAAATTTTTGCTTAAATCTTTTGAACCTTTGTTTATTCTTTTAAGATATTAAAAGTAACAATGCTGACAGCATTTAATTTGCTTTAGGTATATAAAAATAACATGACATGTACAAAAAGAACCTGTAAGTAAAAATAGAGAAGAAAAATATAAGTAAATTAAAACTAAAACTAAAAAATAAAACATCATTTTAAAAAGGAGTCCTAGAATGACATTATGAAATAAAGAACCTCAAAAAATGACTGAGTTCTTTCTCTGTTAACCATCTGTTGCTAGGCATGCAGCACACACTTGAGAGTACTTTGTTCCTCCACTGAAACTTGCTGGGTGGAAACTAAGTTTTAATTTACAAGTGATTATTAATTGGAAGTTGCTTCTGGCTTAAGCAAAGTTGCATGTGTAGACATCTTTCAGCTTTAGGTCCTGATAGAGGTATAGATCCATCCAGGTCTTCCGAATGCTGTCTCAGTTTATGTGAATATATTTGCGCAACCATCATGCTAATTGCTTGTCTTCTTGATGTCCACAATCCCCTCTGACTCTTACACTCTGCCTCCTCTTCCATGGGGTCCTTTAAGCCCTGGGGGGAGGGATTTTATGGGGACAACTCATTTAGGACTGAGGGTTCCAAGGTCTCTCACACTCTGCTTGATGTCTGACTGTCAATGTCTATGTTTGTTCCTATTTGCTTCAGAAGGAAGGCTCTCAGATGATGGCAGAACATGGCACAGATCTTTCAGTACAGTACAATATCATTAGAAGTCAACTTAATGTTAAAATAATTTTTTAAACAATAGTATTTGTTCTTAGCATAGGTCCTTGGGCTATCTAGTCTCAGGTTCTAATCTTGGTAACCTAAGTAGATTTGGATATGGGTTCCAGCTTGTGCAGTGAACATTAAGTCAAATCAGCAATTGACTGATTGCTCCCACAAGGTTTGTAACACAATTAATTGCTCTACCATATCTGGCAGATAGGACATCATAGTAGATCAAAAGATCTATTGCTGTGGGATGGTCTTTCTGTATGCAGAAAGACCAGTGTGTTATTACTATTGGTTGATAAAGAAGCTGTTTAGGTCTATGGTAATGCAGGATAAAAGCCAGGCAGGAAATCTAAGAGAAATACAGAAAGAAGATGGCAGAGTCAGGGCAGGGGCCAGCCCACCATCCAAGGAGCAACATGCCAACAGACAGGTAATGCCACAGCCACATGACAAACCATAGATTAGTAGAAATGGATTAATTTAAGATGAGCTAGCTAGCAAGAAGCCTGAGCCATAGATCAAACAGTTTGTAATTAATTTTAAGCCTCTAAGTGATTATTTTATAAACTGCTGCAGGCAGGGCAGGACATAGGAAAACTTCTGGCTACAGTCTTTGTCTGGGTTGGTGTTCACATTTATCTTTATAATGTGTAGGGAATCATCCAGAATGAAGAACATTAGAACATTGGGATGAAGACTCTATGTAGGGACCCAAAAAACCTTTTCATATTCTGTGCATTGTGTAGCTATTATCTTCAGTCATGGGGCCTTGCCAACAGGTTTTACAGATAAAAATAGCCTTTGCAACAGCCTTGGTTGTTAGGGGACCCTTTTGTCCAATGACTCAAATAAATGTAACCCAATCTCAGTTCTTGAAGCTTCATTTGGTGACAAGAGACCATGTCTCCCTTATTAACTGATACATATTTATATAATTTTGGAAGGTTCTACTGTATTAATTTTTTATAGTATCCCTCAAATGACCCTCAATTTCAGTTGTATTACCTTATATTTCTTCCTTGGTTACCTTCTGCTTGTTCCCTGCCCACATGACCATCCCATTCAAGCCCCTTTTTTTGTATCTAATTTTCTATTCTATTTATCTTTCCTAATGAGATCTATTTGTCCCCTGACTTCCATGCACTATACCTAACATCTCTGAGTCTATGGACTGTAGCTTTATTATCATCAATTTAACATATAATATTCACATATAAGAAAATACATATCATATTTGTCCCTCTGAGAATGGGACAACTCCCTCAAGATGATTTTTTTCTCTTTCTATCCATTTACCTGTGAATTCCATAACAACTTTTTGTAACTGATGAGTAATGTGCCACTCTGCAATTCTGAAACATTTTCATTATCTGTTCTCACCAGAAATGGATGTTTGTTTCCCTTACTCCATATCTTCCATGGAATGAGTTGTCATGGTTCTGTTGATCTTAGCCATTTCTCAAAGTTACAATTTTGATATACATTTTCCTGATGGCTAAAGATGTAGAACTATCAGTGTTTCTCAGTCATATATATATATATATATATATATATATATATATATATATATATATATATATATATATATATATATGTATATACTCTGCTTAGATCTATAACCATTGATAATTGGTTTATTTGTTTTCTTGATATCCAGTTTTATGTTCTGTACATATTTTTGATATTATACCTCTATCACATATATAGTTGATTAAAAAATCTGTAACCTGCTGCTTTGATGATGATCTTTGCTATGCAGAAGGTTCTCAGTGTCACTAGGTCCCATTTATTAATTGTCAATCTTAGTTCCTGTCCTAATGCTGTTATGTTTAGAAAGTCATTTCCCGTATCAATGAGTTCAAAGCTATTCTCCAATTTATATTCTACTTGGTTTTGTGTTTTGGATTCACGTGGAAGTCTTTGATCTAGTTTTTGTTGAGTTACCCCAAGATATTCTATATTATGGGACACTATTGTAAAAGGTGTTGTTTCCATGATTTCTTTCTCTGGAACCATGATCTGTACAATCAAATAACCTTCATGGTAAAGGATTACATGTAACATCTTCAATGCATCAAATCAAAATCTGAAACATAATTTTGATGTGCTTCTGCTTCTCTGAGATAATAAACAATTATATGCCATTTATAACTAATATAAACATAGGATAGTCATACATAACTCTACAGCCATTCTAACAGTTTCATAGTAAACAAGTGAAGTCTATGTATATTAAGAAAGTGGGCTCATACTTACAGGAAGTATTTCAACATAAAAGTCATCCAGCCTACTTCTTTTGTGACTGTAACTGAAACCATTTCAAGGTGAGGTGAGTACATTCTTCTGTCTAGTTATTTGCAGTACGTCCTTTAAGATATAAAGTCCTTCAAGATGTAATGTAGCTTGACTTGAAATAGCTTTCCCAGAGATATTTAAACAAAGATTTTTCTTCTACTCTGTAAATGAAAACAAGTTATATAAATTAACATCATCGTTCTAGAGACAGCAACTTACAGTATTTTGCAATACTGTTTATTTTATTTTAATGTACTTTCTTAACAAAGTATTATTTCTTAAATATTTGAGAATAATGGGAAAAACAGTGAGCAAAATTAACTTTCCATGTATCCTGTGAGGAATCAAACAACTGACCTACCATTAGAGCTCTCAGTGTCCACATGTGATGAGGCTAACATTACTGCTTATATCTTGAAAGTCAGATTGTAGTTATATAACTGTATATACTTTGATTATTTTAGTTTTTTGAAAATACTCCATATACTTTTGTTAAATAGTCATCTTGTTTTTTATCATTAAATTTAGGATTCCTTGAATCAGATAATCACATCTTTTAAAATAAGATAGAAGTTAAGAATAAGAAACTTCTGGCTGAATTATTCCAAAGCTTATAAAGCCAGAACCCAGAGTGCTTACTACATAACTACAACTAATTCATGCTGGTATAAGTTGGAATATAGTTTTTGGCAATTTAATTGAAGCAATAGGAAAGTTTAGAGTCTGGACATCCTTTGTTTTCTTGTGTATGGAGGGTTTGGTGTGCAAAAGTGGGAATGTTTTGACTTCATGAAGGTGTGTACATTTTCGATAACAATAAGACATTATAGGTCTTCATAGTATTTTTAAAGTTAAGTTTTGGATTTTTGTATTTTTCATGTGTAGAATGAAGAATTTTTAAAGTCATATAATTGCTACTTATTTTTGTGGTTTTATAAAAAGCATGGTTTCTGCTTGCCATCAAATAGAGTGTGTGTTACTTTTAGCTACGTCTTTATTGGAATTTATTGGATAGTACTTAATGATAAAGTACACTTAATAAGTTGAGGAATGATTGTGTATGTATGTGTGTATTCATTTCTTTGGTGTATATGTGTGGTGTATATTTTCAGTAAATGGAAGGATGCAAAATATTTTCCTCATCAAATCCCATTTGATACCCTTAAATTTGCTGATAAAATAGGTCTCATTTGCAGATTTACTGATGAATTTTGAAAAGCGTTAGAAGACTTTCTGTGTTGAAGCTGGCTCCTCTATGTTGGATATGGCAAATAGAATCTCAAAACACTACTACTGTGATCAAAAACAGGAAATCATACAGAATATCTTGGTTATTAATATTCATTTATTTAATTACATGGGGGGCTCACAAAACACTTCCTGATCAAAAGGATGTTACAAGAACCCCAGAAGAACATAATTTCTCCAAACTTATCTGAGACATACACAATTACTAGGATAGATTTCTCTGTGGTTCAGATGCTTGGAAAAAATTCCAGAGCACATCACAGGCTTTCTATGAAAATCAACTAAAAATTGTGCTTTCAGGTCATTTATCATGATGATCAGACTGAAATATATCTTGTATTTAAGAGTATTTTGTCTTAATATTATTTTAATGTCTAGTTTATGAATGGCAATAATAATTTCTCCATACTTCATGTAAAACTATAGTAAATATGTTAAAATAGCATTCATTATATTAAACATGGTATGTGTTACTTTAGGATGATTGTAGTTGAATAAATGATAGTGTCTCTCAATAACAACACAAGACTGATCTTTCAGTGTTTTAAAGTATATTTCATGTGAAGTTTTATGCCCCAACACAGATTTTAAGGGAACGAATAAGCTATTATCATTAAGGAGAATCACTATGTAGATTTGGAGTAATGATTCATTCTTACTTTGCTGCTTATTTGCATTTTTTAGATGTTTATACCTCATGCAAAGTTTGCCTTGAAAAACTTAGAAGCCATTGCAGATAAGCCCAGGACTATCTGCAAGTTTCATAGAACACCAGGCTGTGTATAAATAGCTGTATTTTGTTTATCTATTTAATTATACAGTCTTCTTTGAGTTCATATTGTTGCTTTGAAACCATCCAGATATTTTAGAGTCATTAACATCCTCCTAACAGGGTGCACCTCAAAATCGAGGCAAATGCAACCGAATTGCATCACATTCATAAATAGATGTCTCGAATGTAAATAAGTTAAGAATTTTGAGATGGTCTTAAAATACTATTGTGGTCATATTGTCTAAATGCTTTCACAAGGGTCCTTATGACAGGGAGGAATGTTCGAGTGAGAAAGAATGTTTCTGAGAACTGAAGCAGAGCTCAAATGGGGAAACTAGATACTGTAACAGCTGGATATAAAAGTGAGCAGTGGATTAGATACCATAGGTAAATAAGGACAAGCAGGACACACTTAAACACACAGATTCTCCTGTTGTCTCCAGGAACCCTAGATGGTTCTTTGAGGTGTGGAGAGTAACCAGTATAAGATAGATCAAACTTTCAGCTCTGCAGAACAGAGAGATAACGTATTGTTTTTACACACTAAATTTTGATTCTTTTCATCAGCACATTAAAAAAATCATCTGACTATAATTTTAAATATAATTACTGAACTAGAAAAGATAGTCATTAACATTTAAATCCTTTATTTTGTAACAATTTTACACGATGTGCTACAACTATTTTTATAATTAATTTATTTCTTAAATGTAAAAAATGAAACACAGGCCGGGCGGTGGTGAGGCACGCCTTTAATCCCAGCACCCGGGAGGCAGAGGCAGGAGGATCTTTGTGAGTTCCAGGTGAGCCTAGTCTATAGAGCGAGATCCAGGAAAGGCGCAAAGCTACACAGAGAAACCCTGTCTCAAAAAATAAACAAAACAAAACAAACAAAAAGAAACACAGAACCTCTGTACATGTCATAACACAGTGTTACCACTGAATGCCTTTCCCATTCCCTTATTCTTCCACTTTTCCACAGGATGCTCTAGTTTTCTGTGTTCTCACATTGGCCTAACTTCAATTATTTTCTGTTTGTAGATATGACAGGGACTTTTAATGGCTATATTAAATATACCTACTCCAAAATCAACTTCAGCCCCAGCTGTTAACAAATGTGATGCATATTAAAACTCACTTTGTATTTCCATTAATCTGCTCCCATGGAGTGTCTTTCACCATATCTCTATTGCTCTTTTTTTTTTCTTATCTGCAGAATATATACACTGTATTCTCAAGGGTGGCTAAATTTTTTTCTTTAAAATTAAAGTTTATAGCTTATGAGTAATTTTCTTTTTCTATACATTTTTTATTAATTTTTTTCTTTCCTTTTACATACCAACCTCTGTCACTCCCTCCTCCTCTTCTCCTGCTGCCCCCCCCCCCACCTTCCCGCTTCCCGCCTGCATCCCCTCTTCATAGAGGGCAAGGCCTCCCTTGGGTAGTCAACATAGGCTGTCATACCATGTTGGAGCCGGGCCTAGCCCCTCCCCCCTGCATCAAGGCTGAGTAAGGCATCGCACCACAGGGAATGGGGTGTAGGAAGCCAATAGTCCTGGTGGCATTGCCAGGGGACGCACAAACACATCAAGCTTTCACTCACATTCTGGACTGACAACTGGGGAGCCTGCATGAGTTGCGAAATTTTATCTGCCTAAAGAAGATGCCACTACTAGTGGGGAATTCTCAATAGACCTGGAGGATCACATGAATATACAGCCCAGCCATTATTACAGATCCAAGAGAACTCACACAACCCACAACCACAAACTGCACAGGACACCCTGGCAGTGGCATTCAGTCATGTCCATTCTTATTCTTAGCGCATGCATACTTCTGTTCTTGGCATCATTTCCAAGCAACTATATCCACTAAGTCTTAATCCCTGGCTTTTCTTTCAGAAGTAGTGAGTAAGAATAATATTAAGAGTTTTGAACACAGCAGTTAGTCAAACATTGCTTAGAAGATTTACATCTGAAAAACAAGTGATTAATGAGAAAGATTTAAAAGACATTTAAAGAATGGCCTTGATTTTGTTTAGTACTTTTAATTATCCTGCATGATGGTGCTTATTTCCTTCTGCATTTACGGGTATTTAAAAATAACTGAAAGTATCATTAGCATGCAGTTAAATTTTCTGAAATCTTCACACAATAGAAGATATTGCAGAAATCTGTTGATGAAACAACTACTCAAACTTAAGAAATAATTTTCTGTATAAACATGACAGTAACATTTTATGTGGTTTGCAAAAGACAAATTCATGTTTCACTGAAGCATGGCATTTGCTTGAAAGTCAGCTTTGGTTAAACTTCCCTTTGACCTAGAGGGAAAAAAAACCACATAACATTAAAAAGTAAATTCAGACCTCAGATTTAAGGTATACATCTCATAGTTCAAATTATCAATGCTAAATGTGCACTCTTATAGTAAGACTAAATGCAGAAAAAAAAATCTTTGCTTCCTCTCTCCTCATGAGCTCTAAAACCAGCCTTTTATTTTTCGTTTATGAGTTCATAATTTTAGATTCTTTATGAAAATGAGGTTATAGCATAACTGATGTTTGCTGAGTATTTGGATCATTTTTCTTACAAGTTCCTTCAGGTTCAACCATACTGAAAGTAAAGCCCTATCTTGCAGTTGAATGTATTAAAGGTAACTTGTGTTTAGCTTTGTTCTATCCAATCCTTAAAAGAATTGTTCCTTAGATCTTGTTAATTGGTATAACAAAACTTCAAAAACAGATGGCATGTAAACATCAGAATTTGTTCAGCTCAGAAGCCAAAAAGCCAAAGATTCTGTACTCAGTAGATCTTATGTCGGCTAACTGCTCACTGGAGTCAATTTACAAATGTTTATCTTATGGCAAGAAAGTCAAAGGACTCACTGTGGTGTCTCCTGTAAAAGGAAATATTGTGTTCATTTGCATTCAGTATATTTTCCAAAACCATCACCTTGATGTTTAGAATTTAAATTATGAGTTGAGGGGTTGCACAGACAGTCAGATGACAGGAATTGCTTGCATTATTGTCCATGTTCCCAGTAGAAAAATACCACTCTCTTACACATCTTATGATTTGTCGCTGTTTTCTTTTTCTCCTCTATTGATATTCAACATACTACTTGAATAATTATCAGTATCCTTTCTTGTCTCAACATTTATTCTTGATGTTTACAGTGTTAAATTTCTGCTTATAGAGACATGCAATTATTCATAAATTTAACTTCAAAATTTATATATTTTGGTTTAATTTTTCATTTTAATTTCGTCTCTTTGCTCATGTTCTTAGTGCATCTCAGTAGATTTCAATATGGAATATTTTACTATATTTTATTATTGACTACATAACATTTATTATGAGTTAAATATTTACATAAATATAGAAAATATGATAGGAATTATTTTGAGGATTCAAGTTATTTTAATTTTCTAAAATAATTCTAAATAACATTTCATGGAGACCATGCTATGCAAGTTCATCTTATCTAATGTTTCAAAAATTTCATTTTGAGAGTAAAGTATAATGTATTATAAGTACACAATAAGAAGTTATTTATGTACTTGAAAATTACTATGGTGAGGACAGACTCCAGTGATTCTGAATGCTAGGCAACACTCAGCTATATAGAGAAAGTCAGCCCTTTTTTATGCCTTTGAATTTCCGTGTTTTTTGTTTCGATTTTTATGCTGCCAGGGATTGAACTCTGGACAACAAGTATACTGGGAAAAGTCTATATTTGCAATATTTTTCTTATTCTTTTTACTTATTTAAAGATGGAATGACCAGGCTAGTCTCCATCTCACTCTGTCCCTGGAAGTCATTTATTTTAAATCCCGCTGGTTCATGCTATCAAGGATTGCAGGCATGTCCTACTGAAAGCTCTATTTGCTTTTCCTAAATGATAAGAACATTTCCCTGAAATTCATTAATATCCACTGTGCTGTGTCCTATATATCACCAGGAAAGACAGTTACTTATTAGAATACTTTTTTTTTCCTTTTATTTGCTATTTCTTTGGATTTGGGGAAATTTGATCTATGTTTTTGGTGCACAAGGAAATTTGGATGACAGTGGAAATTTTAGGAGGCACAATTTTCCATAAAGACATTGAACATTAACGGAAGATTTTAAAATTATAGCCACTGGTCGCTGCCTCCTGCCTCTTGAAGCATTGTGAACAGCCACACTGGGGCCCCTGCTCTGTGTCCTTCCTGTTTTGATTGCCTACATATCCTTGAAACCATGAAACCAAATCTGTTCTTCCTTCCTTAAGTCGCTTTTTGTCAGATTGGTGACAGCAATAAGAAAAGCAAGTCAAACATTTCCATGCTATATTTATGTCTAATAATGATTCGTTTCCTTGTCTGTAAATTGACAATATCACTGATTATTGTCATATCTAAGGTATCTATAAATTAATATTGAGAGCTTCTGATTAATGCAAATTATTTTAATAGAAAATGTTACCATTTAAGACTTCCTCAGGATGCTTTCTCCAAGTTAAATGTTTCCTAAGGGGCCCAGGGATCAAAAGTGTTTTAACCCAAAAATATACTATTGATGTTTATTTGGCTCAACTTTCACTTGAGGTAACTTTGATTAGTTGACATCCAAAACAATGTATTGTACTGATAAAATAAAGTATTTATACATTTGTAAGTATTCATTGACATCGTTATTTTACGAGTGAGTAGCATCTCACTTTTCTCATTGATTTACCTTATATTTATATAGAAAAGTCTCTTTATATAGATGTTCTATATATTTCTCATAGTTTCTCACAAGTACTTTAAAAATCAATACTATTTTATAATATACTTGACTATGAAAATATTATTTGTTGTGTCACTAATCTGTATAACTATTAAATTTTTATTGGAACACTTTAAATATTTCACTTATCCAAGAATTTAAAACATATGAAAATCTTTTAAGAGCCCATACTCATTATAAATGACCTAATGGGGGTAAGGAGAATGTTTTGTGGTCAAAATCACTTCTTCTCTTGTGGAGGGCTCGGTGTCCCACAGCCACCTTTAATTCCAGGCTCGGGAAATGTTATGCCTTCTCTATTTTCTGAATGTATTTCACACATATGCACAACACCCCTACCCAACATCTACACATAATTAAATAAGTTTTTAAAAAGCAGAATGATAAATAAAACATGTTACATTTCATATTAACAAAATACTTTAATTTCAATTCAGCACAGTTTTGTTAGTATACATTTCTTTCTGCCACAGAAATCTAAGCCAACAAAAGGATGCAAACAGTGATTAAAAATGTATAAAATATTAAAATATGTAAAAATTCTGCTTGAAATTTTTGAATAGAGGGACTCCAATGTCCTTGTTCAAATTTAAAATCATTTTAAGAAACATATGTCATGCTGGGCGGTGGTAGCGCACGCCTTTAATCCCAGCACTCGGGAGGCAGAGTCAGGCAGATCTCTGTGAGTTCGAGGCCAGCCGGCCTGGGCTACCAAGTGAGTTCCACGAAAAGGCGCAAAGCTACGCAGAGAAACCCTGTCTCGGAAAAAAAAAAAAAAAAGAAACATTTGTCAAGTAAACAATTAAGCAGGCAAATTCTAGGATAACTTCTGGCAGACAGTTAATAATGTCATATATAGTTTTCACATAACAAAGACCAATGTTCTCCATTGATTTTTGTAAAAATGTTTTCTTATAAATTTATGTAAAATTTACCATAGTTGTTCCTTACTGCCTATGGTTTCTCCTGTCTCATTTTCCAGAAAATGTGTGCATACACATTTATATCAATATATTCAGAAAGAGATAGAAGAGGGTTTAGTTATTTAGATTTACTTGATAACAAGTTTATTTGATAATTATTCTCTTGTGCATTGTTTTTTATTTTAAATTATTTACTTATTTTTTGTTTTATTAACATTTTAACTGTACAAACTGAGTTTTCCTATGATTTTTTCTATTTGTTTATAATATACTCTGATCTTTCCCAATCCCCTAATACCGTATCCTGCTCCCGCTCCCACTCTTCTCCTTACTCTACCACACAACCTCCTTGTACTTTTATATATTATCTCTATATTTTAATTTTTTTTTCCTTTTTTAAATTATTTCATGGTGCCTATTCAATAATACATAAAAACAATCTGAATCAATTAGTGTTTCTTATGTGCATAAGTTTTGGGATGGCCCTTTTGTATTAGATACAATTAAGGGGCCCATACCTTCATCTTAAAGCAAATATAAATTCTCCTTTTTGGCAATCACTCATTGACTGTCCTCCATGTAAGGATAGGACCCTAGAGATAAGACTTTCTCCATCCTTTGTGACATGTCAGATGGTATTTTCATGATTTAGTCCTCGACTAGGCTACCCTATGTTTAAGATTCTGTGGGTGCAGCTTCCCTGTTCAATGTGGAGGATACAAACTCAAAGGAAACTTCCCAGTTTTCTTGCTCTGAAGATCTTTCTTTCTGCTCAGTTTTTTGTCTTCCCCAAGCTTTATGAGTATGTCTTGTGTTGTAGATAAATCAATAAGGACTGTGCACCCACAGTCAGTTATTTTATATATTGAGGCAATCTGTGATTTGTTTAATGGTACTGTCTGCTACAAAAGGAAACCTTTTTGATATGGTGGGGGACCTACAATTATTTGTGTGTTTAATAATAACTATTTAGAATGCAGGTAAAATTTGTTCTGGTTTAGGAAAGTAGCAATGGTAGGCTCTCCTCTGGGTTCGATGGCTTCACAAATCATGGTTTGGTGGATAGTTTTATAGGACCAGACATTAATTCTCTCCACTATTCGACCTGATTACTAATTAGACAACAGTTGGTTACCAGATATGTGTCATTATTATACCTTTGGAGATATATTTCCACATTGGTGACCTTTGTGTTCTGTAGGTGTCAAAGCTGGCTACAAGGAAATCAAGTGCATTTCTTCCTTATCAGCTTGCATAGTACCTTCCAGCATGAGACAGCTAATCCCCCAGGATGATTTCAGGTAAGTTCCTGTTCGGTTCCTCCAAGGTCTATGTCTATAGTATTTGTGTCCACTGCAATGGGGACTTGCTTTCAAATTCTGGGAGGCAACCAAGGACAACGGCAATAGGCTATAGAGTTCGGGGTCTCTTAGATTCTCCTGATCTACAGATAGAATGGAAGTTTGTCATGCCTGATACTGGGGATTTTGTCTGGTTGACTACAGCTTTAGGGGGAAGTATTAGCTCCTCTAATGGAATACTGTAATAACTTCAATATATGTAGTACTTTGAGATTATATATATATATATATATATATATATATATATATATATATATAGTAATTTGAGAGAAAGGTAAATGAGTATGACTCTCTATAATTTTTCACAATACTTACTATTGTTTATCCCTCCTCCTCTTACTGTTTTCCCCTTCCCCTCCTTGGAATAGAACCCTCTCCATGTTTCTCATTTTCCCATTTACAATGCTGACTACCTGCTCATCCCTCTCTAGTGTTCCTTCTAGTAACTGGTGGAAGCAGATGCAGAAACCCACAGCCAAACATTAGGGAAAGCTCAGGGAATCCTGCAGAAGATGGGGAGAAAGGATTGTCAGGAGCCAGAGGGGAGTGAGTGGTCAAGAACAACATAAGAAAACTCACAGAATCAACTAACCTGGACTCATAGGGGCTCACAGAGGCTGAAAAGACAACCAGGGAGCCTGCATGAGACTGGTCTGGGCACTCTACATATATGTGACAGTTGTGTGGCTTTGTCTTCTCATAGGTTTCCTAACAGTGGGAGCAGGACCTGTCTGAGTGTAGCACAGACAGCTATATGTTGTTTAAACATGAAGTTTTATTGAGTTGAGGACAGAGGAAAGTTTTAAGGGAGTTTATTAGTGACAAGGTCCTAAAGATTTAAAAGAAAAAGATTGACATAGCACCACAAAAAAAAATGTTATACTTCAGATCTGAATTTAGCAAGAGTTATTCCATGTCCCCAGTGTGTGAAATTCATTACTTAGCCTGGAAAGACCTTCTGTTTTAGTGAACTTGGAAGTCATAAGTTTAGATGAAATTTTTAAGACAATGACTTCTATAATTAGTTTCATGACCATTTAAAGTCAGATTTTAAGATGTCTATTCCATTATTGATTTCTATCTTTAATAGTTCAACTATATTTACTTCTTAATAGATATATAAACATTTAATTTCACCAGAATCCCAAGAACCATTTTTTTTTCTGGAGTTTGCTCTAAGTGAAGGCTTTCAGACTTTACAAATTAAAGTATCAGACATTTGCTAGCAATGGACTTTGTAAGTCGTTGAATAAAATATGGTAAATAACTCTTTCACAATAGCAACATTCAACTTCTGTTTTCTGTGTGGTATCATTGTATTAGATGCAGAGAGAAGAGACTATTTTGTTTCCTACTTACTTTTAGGAAGGCTTTCAAAATTAATTTAGTTGTGGAATTCAATACATAGTAATAATATTAATGAAGCCTCTACATTTAGTACATGTGTGAGTAATTACTATCTGTGTCTCTGCGTATCATTTTCTGTAGCTTTAACATCTGTATATTGGCTTGCTTCATTCCAAAGGAAAATAAAAAACACTGTAGCTAGACATAACATACAACCTATGAACTGACTTATAAAACTGCTAGAAATGTTTATATTTCTCTAGAATCTAAAAATATCTACCATCACCAAACTAAAATGAATAGCCTAGAGACTGTTTTTCACAGCACACATTTCTTATATCATGCATAATACTGAGTCATAATTTACATCAGCTTTTTTATTAAATTGAAATCTATCAACAATTCTTTTTTTTTTTTTGTCTTGGCCAAGTCACTAAGCTCAAATTTGAAGCATATTCATATGTACATATTATAAACAGCAGCTTTTTACTTCAAGTCCTGCATGGTAATTTATGGTATAGTGTTAGTACACAAACTGGATAAACACAATGGAGAACTTGATTTTAAAATCTAGCTACTGCAGTGCCATCCAAAATTTCATGTCCTTTCCTGGTAGATGCTTTAGGTTTATATTGATTTAGACAGACATCATGAGCAATGCATAATGAGTTCTGGAAATTGAAATCAGTAAAACATGTAAAATTCTATTAATTATTATGCGATTGTCCATGGTTTGTTACCTGTAATGCATTATTAAATTACACCATTTAGATATTCTGAATAATACTATTTGGATAATCTAACTTTTAGGAATGATTCCCCGTTTATAGCATCAGTGATTTGTGTTTAGTTTTTTGTCAACACACTGAATATTTCAAAATATCATAAATGCATAGTTCTAATTACTCATGTTTAAACTAATAATTTTTAAGATTTCATCAAAAATCAAAAATGAATCTAGTATTGAAAATCATGGTTAAATATTGAGTGATAATCAATAATAAATTATGTTAACAATTTTGGAAGCATAGTAAGTGGTTGAAGAATTAATCATCAAAGGAAAGCAAAAGCTTAGCTATTTTTACACCTAACCTCAAAAAAGTGTGGTTTAGAGATACTGCAGGACAAGGAATGGGTTTAGAGTGAAAACACACACTTGGAGAATTCCTCTCATCTTTGACAGGCAGAGCTACATGATTGTGTATTTGCCTCTATTCCAAACAAACACCAGCGTCATCATCTACCATGAGGAATATGAATAAGACCTCTCTGAGATTTTTCAAGGCGACAAAGAGTGTGAGGAAATGAGTATTGAGTATTGACACTATGGAGCCCTAACTGCTTCATCAACTATGGTACTAACTTACTAATATGATTATAATCATATAGGTCATGAAATTCTTATTTGGTCATCTGATATGCACAGTGACTTATCCACATTGCATTCAGAATTCTGCTTCACAGGTAATCTCATACTTACATGAACATTCACTCAAATATTTTAAAATGAATATAAATATAAAGGAAAAATTGAATATTTTTGGGAGTCAGAGTAATTGAAGAGGCAATCACTCCAAGTAAAATAAAAAGGTAAAAAAATCCCACATATTGTTCAGAAATCCACTATAATAAACTTTCAAATAAAGACTAGTGCTAACGTTTTTCTTGGAAATAATTTCTGGTGACTTTTTTTCTAATAAATTTTTAATTATCTTAGTTAGCAGTCTAATTAAAATTTGATAAAATTTAACTTTTGCATATCCTCCATGGCAATCCAATTCTATACTTTCATCTATCCCATTAATTAACTTATGATTTACATTCTTGTCTCTGCAGCCTTACTGTCTACTTTCACAAACATTGTGCAATCCATCTCAAATTATTTCATATGATCCAAAATATAAGAAGCAATAGTTGCCCAACAGTCTTATCATTAGGGCACTCTACCAGTGGTTCTCAACCTTCCTAATGATGCAACCTTCTAATACATTTCCTCTTTTAATACAGTGACCCCCCAACCATAAATTTATTTTTATTGCTATTTCATAACTGCAATTTTGCTACTCTTATGAATGAATCATAATGTAAATATTTTTGGAGATAAAGCCTTGCCAAAGTGGCTGCTACCCACAGAGAACCATTGAACTATATCATGATTTGATAAATTAATCAACTTTTACAATATGGAACAAAGTTAGCATAATTTAAATGAAACAAACAAATGAATGCTTGTAAGTTATTTTAGTGTATCATTTTTCTCTAAAATTACTCCTGTGGTTTACAATAATTCCCATCAATCTGTAAATTACTTGGTCACACTCAAAGGTAAATTGGCATCACTAGTTTAAATCATATTTGCCAACATGAATGACAAGGATGTTTAAGCAAAACTTGGATAAAGATCCCCTCAAGATCCTTGGCAAATTTGCAGCTGATCTTTTTCTTGTTATAATATTTGTGACTTAATCTGAGTTTTATGCATTTTGTTTTCTAAGAAAGTATAAACGAACAAAAATAATTTGGAGTTCTCAAGAAAATATGCTTTTTATCAAAATTGCCTTTTAATGATAATTAAATTCCACCCAAACAGCTATGCATTTCATAAAAGTAGACATTAAATTACTCATTCTTGTCTTTGTAATATGTTTTGGTTATTTCTTCTAGTTTGATCTTGTCATCATAATGAGCATTTAAAGAGGCTGATCAGTAGCATCTCTGGTTATTACTCATTAGGCAAGTATTTACCAGACTATTCAATGATTAATGACACAGTGCTTCCTGCAGCGTCATGAAGGCCATGTTTGGAAAGTCACAGTACTTTTATTTATTCTATCTCCCTCTTGTGTCAATATTTATCTCATAATGTGCATTAGTCATTAAATATATAAATTATATAAAAATGATTTCCTTTTCTCAGGACAAGCTTAAATTGTCTTTTATAATGTATCAGTTTTCAGTGATTAAAGCAGAAGGAAAGACCACTGAGTGCTTTATTGGGAGAAAGCCATACTGAGAATCTGAGTATGAGCCAATGACTTAATTATTTTTTGTTAAAGATGAAAACATTGTTGAGATAAAGAAACATATCCTAAAGGAATGTTGTTTCAAAATGTGCAAATAAGCATACTAAATTTACAGTCTTTAAGTTTTATTTTTAATTTCTTTATGTTTAATTAATAATGATTACTTTAGTATAAATCAAAATATAAAACTGAAACACTTGTTTTATTCACGTTATGTAACACATAATTTTCTTTAGCACTTACATATAAAATATATGTGTGTAGACAAACTGTGTGTGTGTGTCCTTGATCTAGGGTTTTACTGTCATCTTCTTAAATGGTAGAAATTATAGGTGGACTGTAACTACCTTACATTTAAATGGGATTTAGAGATCTAAACTCTAACCCTCTTGCTTGCTCATACATCTCTTTGACCATCTCCCTAGCCTTGGGGATATTTTCATATATGGAATCAATATATTTATAACTAGAGGGTATTATTTTTTATTTTTTATTTATATTTATTATTTATTTATTTATTTATTTATTTATTTATTTATTTATTTTTTGGTTTTTCAAGACAGGGTTTCTCTGTGTAGCTTTGCGCCTTTCCTGGAACTTGCTTTGGAGACCAGGCTGGCCTCGAACTCACAGAGATCTGCCTGCCTCTGCCTCCCAAGTGCTGGGACTAAAGGCGTGCGCCACCACCGCCCGCCTATTTTTTATTTTTAAATATGGTCCAGCTCATCTTCTTTCCAGGCTGTTTTGACTAGGCATTCAGTGATATGATAAATGGAATTAATGAAAGTAGTTATTCCTACAATGTTCATGATTTTAGAAGAAATCTTGACATTTTTATGAATATGATATTACCCATATGCTTGTGTGAATCCTACCAGGCGATTGTGTACATTCTTTTTAGTGTGTCATTGGTTTAGTTTACTAGGTTTCCTGTCTTCATTTATTGGCGCAGCTATCACAGGATACTACCGATTTATTAAAATATGTTTTTGATATTTATGGATCATATGCATTACATGGAAAGATGAAACTACCCAGGACGGTGAAGGAGAGAACAAAGATGAGGAACTTAAAAAAACACAGGCAGCTGTGGGAAAATAAACCCTGCTGGAATAATTACCACACAAGGTACAGAAAAATATGACAGGCTGTAATATCACCCAAATAGCAGAAATTAGAAAAGATTTCTGCCAATAGCCTTGAATATTAATGATCTCATAATATCATGGATAAGTAAATTAGATTTAAAAAGGATCAACTGATTTGTACTTTAAATTTAAGACAAATGCACACATCAAAGGCTAGAAAACATAAAATTATGTAATTTGTAGGAAAACGTACGCTAACATAGTTGATGTTATTAAGTCAATTAAGTCATAGAGATACAAACATCAACTTTCATTTGTCTCTTCTAGAATATATACTTTATATATACATATATATATATATACATATGTTTTTATATGTACACTTAAAATCATGCATGTTTATATGACTTTAAAATATGAAAGAAATATTAAGAAAAACCCATTTTGTAAATGTGAAGAATTGAAAAAGAGAACATGCAACTATATTTACCAAGTACACAATACACTATAAGAAAATATCCATAGGAAGCATAAAAATATCAATCTACCAAGAATGTAGGCCAATAAAAATTACCATTATTAAATTGACATTTTTGTACTCTAAAAGAAAAGCACACAAATCAATGATATAACTAACAATGTCCTACTTAGGAAAATAAAACAATTAAAAATTGATAGGCAACTAACAGAATGGGAAAATCAGCTTTCAAACCATGTATATGAGGACTAGTAGAATTTCAATCTATTTAAGGAATTCCTACAATTATGTAGTAAATAATGCTAAATATATTTCTGTTAAAATGAACCAAGTACTGTGAGAGATATTGTTCTAAGGAATAAAACAAATAGTTCATAAGTACAGAAAACAGGCTTATTGTCATGAACTATCAGAAAATTAGAACTGTTAAGAAAATTGTAGTGAAATCTTTGTGATTATTCATTTATGATGAGCTTAGGTATCATCTCATACACTATAGGAGGGGTTACAGAACAAAAGTAACACCATGAAGAACAGTGTTGGTGAACATATAGAAATACTTGAATTTTGTATTCTCTTTGCAGTTGTGTAAAATTTTACAAACCGTGTTGGCACAGTGACTTATGTCAAGTAGAATTTCCATTTGATACATGAAACATACTCCTGTTTTCATAGTTCTTTGACAGTTTAACTTTTGTCTATGTTTTGATTCTATTCTTCTTCTCCATATTTTTCCAAATCCACCACCCATTCATTATCAACTCAACTTTGTATCTTTTTGCTAGATTCTTCAAGACAAATTTGTGCTGCCCCAAATGTTTTTGGATGTGTGCTCTTCCACTGGAAAGTGGTCACCTCAGCAGGAGAAATTCTCTCAGAGAAACTGATCCTTCTTTTCTCAATAGATAACAACTGCAGGTCACTGCAAAGCTAGGGTTGGTATTATATGTCAGACTCATCTCTTTGTATTTGGATTTTTTTTCTGATTTCAGAGGTTTGTATTCTGAAGTCCTTACTGTCTGCACAATGGCCATTTGTGGGTCTATTCATCATCTACTGCAAATAGAACCTTATCACATGAGGACTGAGTGATACAATAGTCTATAGATATGATGAGTTATTAGAAATAGATTTAATACAATTCCCATTTGGCAGTATTATTATAGTTCTCCACTAAATCATGTTATCTTAACCATAATTTCTGGCCCAAATAATAGTACCTTGTAAACCTTTCATCTGGTGGAGTAATACTTAAATCCAATCAGAAAGCTGTGAGTTACTCTAGTTATGATCAATCCTCTATTGTACCAGTGGATATATATTGACAAGCCAGTCATTGTATCTCTCAGAGTTATGGCTGGTTATAATTGATGATTACCTTTATCCTATGATAACTTACAGAATAACTTTCATCTTGTGGAAGCTAAGGGGTCTATGTGACCTCATGTCAAACAACTCCAAAAAAAGTAATCCATTTCTGGCATTGGGCTTTTTATATGTTAGCTTCTGGTTTCTTGTAGGAGTAGTATTGAAATGTTATGGAGTAACTTCATTTTAACATACATCTTAATTGTTATTTATAATATGTGGATGTATATGTATACATACATTTATGGGTATATGTATATACACATGTGTAAATATATATACATACATATATATGTAAATTTCTTTAGTAGTAGATTTTCTTTTTATATATATATTACAGAAGGGAGTTGTTTTTTTTCGAGGCAGGGTTTCTCTGTGTAGCTTTGAAGCCTATCCTGAAACTTGCTCTTTAGACCTGGCTGGCCTTGAAGTCACAGAGATCCATCTGCCTCTGCCTCCTGAATGCTGGGATTAAAGGCATGTGCCACCACATCCCGACTTCTATGCGTTTTATAATTTATTCTACCCATACCCCATCCTATGCCTTGTATTCCACTCTCCACCAAAGTTTAAGCATCCCTTTTCCATTATTTCCTTTTAACTATTTATACTAGTATATTCTACTTCCCCTCAGCTGGATTTCCTTCCACATGGCCTCTTCATAATTCCCTGATGCGTATAAGTATTCCAAATGCAGCATACATATCTGAAGATTCAAAGTTAACTTACACAGACTAAAGAATATGTTGGATTTCTGTTTGGTGGCTCATGCCTTTAATCCCAGCACTCAGGAGGCACAGGCAGGCAGATCTTTGTGAGTCTAAGGCCAGCCTGGGCTAGAGAGTGAGTACTAGGACAGACTTCAAAGCTACACAGAGAAATCCTGTCTCAAAAAAACAAAAAAAAAAAAGCAACAACAACAACAACAAAAAAAACCACCCCCCCAAAAAAAAGAAAATAGTCCACTGAGTAAAACTATCACATTTCCTTAACCTACCCATCCATCAGTTGATATATATATCTACTATGTTTCCATATTGTGGGTATTCTGAGTAGAGCATCAGTGAACATATTTAAGTAGATATCTTTCCTGTGAGTTATGAAGAGCTTTGTGTATACAACGAAGAGTGGTACTGCTGAGTCATAGGGTAGACCTATAATGTAAGATGAATTGCTAAATGGTCCTATTAATAAAAAAAAAAAAACAAAGCAAGGTATTGGGGTGAAAACTGAGAGATCAAAGGAATAGGAAAAGCCACAGATAATCTCACCTTACCCACTCTTCAGCCTCCAGAGAGAGCTACTTCCTGTATACTCATGACTATATCTTTTCTGTGCCCTGCCATCTCACTTCCTCGCTCCTCCCAGCTCTATCACTTTCCGTCTGTCTGTGCAGACCTCCACACCTCTATGGTTAACTAGTGCTAGGAATTAAAGGTGTATGCCACCACACCTTGCTCTGTTCCCAGTATGGCCTTGAACTCACAGAGATCCAGATGAATCTCTGCCTCCTGAATGCTTGGATTAAGGGCATGTGCTACCACTGCCTGAACTATATGTTTAATATAGTGGCTGGCTTTTTCCTCTGATCCTCAGATAAGTTTTATTGGGGTGCACAAATAAAATATCACCACTCTGTATTTAGCTTTTTGGGGAATCTTTTTCACTGATTTGTGTAGTGGGAAGGTTTCTCCGGTCCTGCCTGGCCCCTGAGGTCCAGACAAATCTCTCTCACCTGATGTCCTGCAATTGCTCAGACCCAAGTATGGCCTATGGCACAGACTTCAAACTAGCTAGCTCTTATATCTTAAATTAACCCATTTCTATTAACCTATGTATTACCATGTGGCCATGGCTTTACCTGCATCCCATTACATGTTGCTCCTTGGGCAGCCAGCTCACATCTCCTCCACTTCTGCCTTTCTTCTTCCTGTCTCTTGGATTTCCTGCCTGGCTATAACCTGACTCACCATAGGTCAGAGCAGCTTCTTTATTAACCATTCATAGCAACACATATTCACAGCACACAGAAAACAACCCACAGCATTTCCCCTTTTCTGACTAATGAAAAAGAAAGGTTTTAACTTTAACATAGTAAAATTACATATAATAAAACAGTAATCAAGCAAAAATTACACTTACAATATCTAGTCTATTTGTATTTGGCAAAATTAAGGAAAATATTCTATCATCTATACTATATTTGTGAGTCTAAAGTTTTATATCTAATTTATCTTTCATCAAAACTAAGGAAAACTATATAACTATCTAGTCTTCAACTACAGCAAAGACCCCAGAAGGATATAATATTACCTAAGTAAACAGGAAGAGCGGTGTAAGAAACTTCCAAAAATCTAGACTGACAGAGACAGCTGGCTGCCTGGACAGTCATCCAAAGTTCTTCTGCAATGTTGGGGCATTATCTTTAGCCTATAGGCCTAGAATTTTTTAGTTGCTTCTTCCTGTGTCCTGTAGAATATCTGGCAGTCTCCTCTGAAAAGCAGGAACCTGAAAGACCATCTTGCTTTGTTTTGGCAAAATTTAGTGGTCATTTTTCCATGGGTCTTGTATGTCCAGTTGATACAACATTTTGTCAAGCAGTTCAGGCATGAACAGTTTCTTGGCCAAATGGCTAACTTTTGCCATAAGGAAAGCAAACTCTATATGGAGGTTCTTTGATGTCCATCATCTTCTTTGAAGTAAATTGGTGTTGCCAGGAGTAGACATATCTCATTGTCCAGAAAGTCTAAGTTTTTAAAACATTTTAAATGCCATATTCTTTAGGTATTTGAAGTGTTTAGAGATTATATATCTAATTGAAATATAACTTTATATACCTAAAAATCTTAACTAATATAAGTTTGATTATCCTAGATGACTATTAATCTGCATTTCTTAATTAAATCACAATTTTAAATGGGCTGCATAAACATAATACCTTAAACAAGAGTAGAAATATACATACAGTATAACAAAATTAACTTTTAATTTCTATCAATAAACTAAAATCCACAGCAATGTAAAACATTTTAAACAATTTGTTTTACTTTAAAGGTAGATTCAATAATCTATTATTTTATCCTATCATATCTATACTATCCCCTGTTGTTTTATAGAAAGAGACTGCATTTGTTATTTATTTATTTATTTATTTATTTATTTATTTATTTATTTGAGACAGGGTTTCTCTGTGTAGCTTTGTGCCTTTCCTGGAACTCACTCTGTAGCCCAGGCTGGCCTCGAACTCAGAGAGATCCACCTGCCTCTACCTCCCGAGTGCTAGGATTAAAGGCGTGTGCCACCACCACCTGGCTAAGAGACTGCATTTGTAATCAACCCCCTTTAAATAAAAATAAACATTTATAAACAATATTTTGGGAATCTGTGCATTGCTTCTCATACTATTTCCTGTTGGTTGGGGGGACTGGTAATCTTATGGGGATTCTGAGAAAATTAATAATTATAGTTAAATCTCGGCTGTAGTCTGTGAGGATGGATGTCTCAGCCAGTTGCTTTGAAGCTGATTATGGATGTTGGATCACCTGGGTCATGGTGTCACTGGAGACCTCCCAGGGGGTCTTGGCTGTCAAACCACATTAGCCTGGAAGCAACCCACAGGTTCTCATCTTCTGTGGAAACAAAAGCAGAACCTCTTTCCCAAAGCAATATGTCCTTAGACATAAATTTTTGAAATCAAGATATCTTTAATTTATATATATATATTTAACTCTGCAGTCTTTATAATCAAATATCTTCCTGCTGTTAAAAATCCCAAAGACAATATAATCCAGACTCTCTGGGTGATTTCCATCTTTACTTGGCTTATTTTTTTATATCATTTTTACTGTCTCTTTAAAGGCTTTATTTTTTAAAACTATCTATTTATATAACTCTTTGTACTCCTTTTTCTCTCTCTTCCAAGCGTATGTACATTTTTACATATTGTAAACCATTTAGATGTTTATCCCATCTGAATCTGACTTTTGTGTATCTGTAATCTTTTCTGATCATTGCAAACTTCAGCTTGTTAGGACCAACATAGCAGCCTTGGCTCCTGACTCTGCCCACCTCAGCTTCCTAACATGGTGGAAGTTCCCGGGAGAGTCATGCTTACCCCACCAACTCTGGGGTCCATGCTGCCTTCAGGTAGCATGCTACTGGCTCATAAATCCATTTTTTTCTATATGAGTAAAAGCTAAATCTACCATACAGTGTGCTGAGCAGCTTGGAGATAGCTCTGTGTATTGTAGATGTAACCAACCATCTTATTAAATAAGAAACACAGAACCAATGCAAAGAAGAAAGCCAAGAGGTCAGAGCTAAGAGCTAAAACCTTACCCTTCCTCCTGCGGTGGTCCTACCTCTCCGAAAGAGAGCTACTTCCTATGTTAAAGTCTTTATAAAGACTTTCAGTTCTGCCTTCTCATTGGTTGTAAACCCAAACACATGACCGCCTCGTCACTGCCTGTCTGTACAGACCTCCAGGTCTTCTATGGTTGGTATTGGTATTAAAGGCGTGTGTCTCCAATGCTGGCTGTATCCCTGAACACACAGAGATCTACCTAGCTCTGCCTACCATGTGCTGGGATTAAAGGTGTGCACCACCACTGCCCGGCTTTCCTATGGCTTGCTAATAGCTCTCACCCCCGGGCAACTTTATTTGTTAACATACAAATAACATTTTAGTACAAAATAAAATATCTCCATAGTGTACCGATGGCAGGAATCTACCAAGATACTCTCAAGCCCAAATGCTGTGTGTACCATAGCATCTTCTATACTGTAGGCCACATGAGACATGGAGTAAGAAGCAGTTTTGGGCTCCATTTTAGAATCTCTTTTTAATGATTTCTCAGGTTTTGGGTGGAAATTCTTGCTACCATATCTGGGTGCCAAAAATGTAGTCAGAAGATTTCTCTGGTCCTGCCTGGTCCCTTGTGGTCCAGATAAATCTCTCTCACCTGCTGTCCCGCAGCCTCTCAGACCCAAGTAAACACACAGAGGCTTATATTATTTGCAAACTGTATGGCTCAGGCTTCTTACTAGCTAGCTGTTACATCTTCAGTTAACCCAGTTCTGTTAATCCATGTATTGCCATGTGGCCATGGCTATAACTGTGTCCCATTACATGTTGCTCCTTGGGCAGCTGGCTCACATGTCCTCTGCCTCTGCCTTTCTTCTTCCTGTCTCTTCCTGGCTATAACCTGACTCACCATCGGCCAGAGCAGCTTCTTTATTAACTTATCATAGCAACACTTATTCACAGTGCAGAGAAAGTCACCCCACAGCAAATTTGTATATTTGTTACATCAGTTTGAATCTCCATCAGCAGTGAATGAGTGATCCCCTTTCTGACATTAATACAAGCATTTTTCATCATTTGTGTTTTGTATCTTAGCCATTCTGACTAGAGTAAGATGAAATTTCCGATCAGTTTTTATTTGTAATCCCCTGATAGTTATGTATTTGAACAATTTTTTAGTGTTTCTGGGTTGTTTGTATTTTATGTTTTGATAATTATATGTTCAGTTTTCAATTGACTTATCTTTTTGCCAGGATGTGTAATATATTACATACTAACAATCTGTCAGTTACATAGCTGGTATTAATCATGCTGTAGACTGGTTTTGCACTTGAGTGATGATGCTCTTGACTGTAAAGAAACTTTTATCTTTATGGTGTCCTTTTTATAACTGTTGGTGTGAATGTCTGCAATGTTGGGTTTCTGTTAAGAAAGTACTTTCTTGTTCTAACAAGTTCATATATATTCCCTGCTTTCTACTTTACCAAAATTGGGGTATTGGTTCTTATGTTGAGGTCTTAATTCCACTGGAGTTGAGTTTTGCATGGGGTAAGAAGTTAGGATGCATTTTCTTCTTCTTTCTATACATATTCATTTTTATCAGTACTATTTTTTGAAGATGCTGCCTTTTGTCCTTTTGTCCAAAGTGTAGTTTGGCTTTTTGTTTGTGTTTGGTTTTGTGACTGCAGAACTGTGAGTTAGCAGCCTGGTCCTCAATTACATTCTATTATTTCTTGACTGTGTTTTATACCAAAATTGTATTGGATTTTAAAACTATTACAATGGGGTATTGATACCTCCAGCAGTTTTGTTGTTTTTATTATTGTTGTTTAGGATTGCCATTAATAAATAACAAAATGAAACAATACAACTTACAACCACCTTCAAAATTTAAAAGATCTTGGAATTAGTCTAATCAAAAAGTGAAAGAGTTTTACAACAAAAGTTTAAAACTCTGAAAAAAGAAATAGAAAAAAATACTAAGAGATAGAAAAACCTTTAATGTTGATGGATTGGCAGGATTACATTTGTGAAAATGCCCATCTCACCATGACAGATTCAGAATCAACATCAAATTTTAAATACTTTCTATACCAAATTTGAAAAAAAAAATACATAAGTTTCATGCAGAACAGCTTGCTTACAAATAATGTATATAGAAAAGTATTAAATTTAAGATATCAGAAATATTCATCCTTAGTTGATTTAAGTGTTATTTGTGGTAGCCACATATGAAGCTATTTATGTTTCCATTAGTAGAGCAATGCAGAAAAAATTATAGTATACATATTTGCAGAAATTATTTTAACCTAGAAGGAAATGCTATCATTTATAATAAAGTATATCAAGTTGTAAGATATGCTAAGTGATGAAAGTAAACACCAGAAGAAAAGATATGCATAATACCACCTAATTATTTACAATAGTCAACCTTAACTAAACAGAATATAATATCTAGGGACTATGCAATACAGCAAGTGAAAAATCATTAACTAGTTAAGAAGTTGAATTTTAGAAAGAAAAATTTGAATTGATCTGTTGTATTATGCTGTACATATAAATATGTTATATATTTCAAAAATAATGTAGGAGCTCATCATGTGCTTTCAGGAGATACATATACATCACACACACACGTACACATGGACATCCATGTCATCCACATCCATACACATGGACATAAGGTAATTGTTTGATGTTAGGTGTGCCTATTTCTTTGACAGTTGTACAAATATCAAAGAAATTTTCATGGTTACAACTCAGGAAATAGTGTCAGTAAAATATATTTTTTATGTATACATCAATAAATCAGATAATAAAGAAAGTAAGTAGATACTTGTCATATGTGGAAATATTAAACTGAAGTTTCATATTGCTAAATTGGATTATATATATGAAAGGTACTTTCAAAATTATTTTATTTATAATATACTAATATAATATAATAAAAATTATGATTTTTTATTTTGTTAATCATTTTTAAAATTATAATTTAAATACTTTTGTTCCTTCTGTTCCTCTCTCTAACCCTGACATATATCCCTCTCCACTTTCCTTCAAATTCATGACCTCTTTTCTCATCAGTTGTTATTGCATGCATATATGTATTTATATATAGTTATATACTCCTAAATATAGTGTGTCAAGTCCATATCTCACTTGTAGATTGTTTTCATGGCTATTTTTCATGAAACAACCAGTTGGCACTCTATTCCCTGGTAAGGACCACCTCTACAACACCCTTTATTCCATTGCCTGTATTTCATTCGGTAGGGATGAGGCCTTATCGGCTTTTCTCCTTCCAGTTTGGTTTTGGTATTGAGACAATGCTGGTATAGGTACTGGTGTTATTAGAAGACACATCTCACAGAAAAGTCCCTGATTCTCTGGCTCTTGTAGTTTTTCCATTCCTTCTTCCATTGTTCCTTGACCCTCAGGTATGGCAGTATTTTGTAGTAAACATTCACTTTTTTTTCCTTTTTAATTTATTTCTCCAATTGTCTATACATGAGGAAAATATACCAAAAATCACCCTCAAACATAAGGAACCATGAAGCTTAGAGTATCAGCTACAGAAATGTTAAAATACTTCTCTTAAGATATTGAATTATATAACTGAGCAAAAATCCATTAGTATATCAATATTGCAAAGTATAAATTTTTAATTTTATTTCTCTTGATACATGTAAACGCATAAATAATGCAACTATGAACACACAATGTGTAATCAGTCTGAGTCTCTAGCCTAAAATTTATCAGTTATATATTTGACTTGAAAAAAATTCAACATACCTAAGCAATTACAAAATGCCCAATGTAAATACTATTGCTGATAGCAGAAAGAGCATATAGGAAGAAATGAATGGTTGAACATTTTCCCATTGTGTACTTCTCAAGTCTTCTATTAAAAATATTGATGTACAAGTAATCTCTGTGTTCTTCTCCTTAATCTCTTTCAATAAAAATTGATCATATCCTAGGCAGTTATTCATAATTAAGTTACTTTAAAAATTTAAAGAAGGGAGTATAGTATTATAAAGTTTAATTTCTTCATGTAAAGTTCATAAAGTATTTATCTTTGGTTTCAAATTGACCCAAGGGCATTGAAAAGCTTGTAAATTGCCTTAGATGGTATCTGTCTGTAGCTTCTTAGTCCTGTGTGGAAATCATTCCAATTCTATAAAAATAAAGCCCTTGATTGACACATATTCTGGATCATAATAGGCAGTGACTAAGCTTCTGTAAGCTTACTTAAACTTCATTCGCTTTGATGTCTTTCTTGTGAACTGATTGTAGTGCAGATCACATATAAATAACTTCAATAACGTTTCTGGTTAATTTTTTATGATTTAATGTTTTTCTTTGTATTCCTTAGTTATCCATTTCCCAAAATAGTAGGGCAATTGTGAATCTAATTGAGTTTCTCATTTCTACATTATTGGCCAACAGTTAATTACATTTTCTCATAATTTTTATCACTTATGTAATTTTGATTGTTTCTCAGAGAATTTTGAAGTGCACAGACATTGGGTGAATATAAAGTGACAAGATTCTAAATAATTTAAGTGTATTCCATTTGAAAAAAATGATGATTCTCAAGTTCATAAAGTATCTTTGGTTTCAAATTGACCAATAATTTGAATTTAATTGAATTCAAATTTATTTTAAATATGTACTAAGTACCTCAGATTTCAGCCAGTTAATTTTGGTTCTTATGTCCTTGGTAATTTTATTAAAGTGAGTGTGTGTGTGTGTGTGTGTGTGTGTGTGTGTGTGTGCATGTGTGTGTATACATATATCCATATTTTACAATTATTGTGCAAATTACATATTGATAAGCACTCTAGATTATACAGTAGCCTTGGCATTATAAGTTTTACATTTTAATTTTATATTTTTTTCTTGTTATAGAAAACAATTTTTTCTCAAATAATATGTCCAGATGAGTTTCTCTTCACTTTTCTCTTCCCTGTTCCACCACACTTCCCCTCTCATCCAAATCCACCCCCTTTATTTCCTTAGAAAATATCATACTTCTAAGGGATGATGACAAAATAAAACACAGCATTATAAATTCGAGTAAGATAAGAAAAACTTAAACATCAGAATTAGACAAAAGAAAACAAATTTATTGAATGAAAAAAGCATAAAGGAAGCCATAACAAACAGGGACCCACTCATCCAATTGTGATTCTTAGGATTCTAATCAAAACAGTAAACTAGAAGCCACAATATATACACAAGCACCTATAGGTAAACTGAGAGCAATTAAGATTTAAAAAAAAGTAAAAGTTAAAATAAAGAAAAAGCCATGACATAACATTGGGATAAAAGGAACCCACAGAGAAGCCATTGCTTTTGTTTCCTGTTGGCCATCTTCTGCTGGGCGTGCAGCCTACCCTAAAGAGCAGTTTATTTCCCTAAGGAGACTTACAGAAAACTAAATTAATATTTGCAACTGGTTATGAATTGGAGAGTAAGAGCACATCAATTAGTTAACCAATACCAAACAATCAGCCTTGAAAATATGATTACAAGTAATATTATGCAGACTGATAGTTTGTAGTTACATATTTAGGAGTATTTATGTCTGTACAAACAAGTAGGCAAAAACGACTAAAGAAAATATGGACCATGAATTTGAAAGAGAGCAAGGAGCTCTGTATGGAAGGATTTGCAATTAGGGAAGGGAAGAGGGAAATTTATGCAATGATAAAAATATTTACATATATAATTATATATATATATTATTTATGCAATTATAATCTCAAAATAATAAGATAAATAATTAAAAATAAATACCCTGCAGAACTGCCTTCAGGCAATCTGGATAGAGACATTTTCTCATTTGAGGCTCCCCTTACCAGATAACTCTAGCTTGTTTCAATTGAGAAGAAAGTAACTAGTCTATTGTCACTTATGGAGGACAACATTTTATTGTGGGGGTGGGGAAACAAACTCAGAAATTGAAGTTCAGAAAAGAAAAAAGTCAGGGCATTGTCTCCTCATCCCAACATTATCCTATATATCAATGTCATGTAAAGGTCAAGCTGCTCTGAGGAGTTTTATTCTAATGCAGATTCCTTGCCTAACATCTATATTGTTTACTCTGTGGCATAAACATGAAGGCACCCTGACAAGAAGAGTAAAAGTGATTTAATAAATAGCAATCAATTTTTAGGCTGGTAATTGTTTAAGAAATGTCTTAGAATTCTGAGAATTTGGAGTGGTTTTCAATATCTACGCTCTACTGGATAAACCAAGTAAATGATGTGGAATTAATAAAAGTATTCCATGATAAGAACGCCTTATGTATAGTCACCACTGGACAATGGGAGATTTCATTTTCCGGGGAACAGAGTAAGCTCTTGGGGTTATGTGAGACAATTCCATTTATTGAACTACTTTGAATCTACTTCTGCTGTCAATCAAACTCAACATTTCAAGTGACATACAAAAGTGAACAATTTTGTTTCCACTTTATTTTCCTTTTAGAAACTGACCTAGTTAGATGGTGGCTGCCACTGATGTCAATCTAAGATACTGGAGTTTTCACAGTACTGAGGGGTCATGCCATTTCATTTAGAGTTTTCTCTCCACAGTGTATGCAATTGTTTTGAATGACATAGTAATAACCCCAAAAAATTAGAGAGCAAATGGCAAAAAAAAATATCTGCATGTCAGTAAAATTTTCATATTAAGAAGTGTGACAGCTGATAATACCTTAAAGGTTTACAGGTAAAATTTTTGGATTATGAGATTTAAAGTGGGTCTCTTTAAGTTATTTGAAATCAATACAAAAAGTCAGCACCTCTTTCACAGTAAGTGGTTTTTGTCATTGTGTGTCCACTTGTTCACTTTCTTAGCATTAAAGGCATATTGATTTGGTTTTAAAGACTACAGAATTGTAGATGACTATAGCTTAAGTAAAATTGGAACTAGTTAGTGATATATTTAGATACTTGTCAAGCCAAGCTTGGTTTCACCCTCAATGTCCACTCTGTCCTCTGGTTTCTAGTCTTAAGAACACAAATCTGGAATCACTCATCCTTTGTTTCAGGTGGGTAATGCGAGTCAAATTTTCATTTTTTGTGACTAATTCTGAGGTATAGTTATTATTTCTTGGCTATATATGTTTTTATGCTTTTGCATGTATATAGTGTTATTTAAAATACTATGTTAATGGAGGTGAGCAGACCTTCCATTCAGATGTCCTTTTGGAAACTTCTTCTGTGTTACTGAATAATTGAAAGTTATTTGAAGCTAATTCACTGTATCTGAAGTGGAGTTCTAGCATCCGCATACTAAATGTGTTCTTTTTTCTCTTTTCCTACTAAGTTCTTATGAAAATTACCAAGTCTGCAATATACTGTTAATGTTTTCAGCAAATTTTTATTTTGTTTTAGATTTTAATTATTTTTTATTTATCTGTCTATTTATATATTTATTAATTTTTGACTTGTATATGATTGATTGTACTGCATCCTCACCTGTGGCATGTGGAGACCAGAAAATGTCATTAGGCCTCCCAAACTGGTAATACGGATTACTGTGAGATTTCATGAGGTTGCTTCGTCTCAATCCCAAGTTCACTGTGAAGAGCATCAATTTATTACCACTGACCCATCTCTCCATCCCCAGTCTTTGTAGCCATGCTTTTGAGTTTGTGTGGTGATAAGTACCTCCAAGGGTTTATCTCTCTTCCTCTATGCTTCCCTCCCTATTTTCACCACTCATACCCTCCCTATCATCATAGGAAATTAATTGAAGCTATGAGAACTTCAAAAGCATCACCAGACTCTTAAAACACTTACTTTGAGCAAGTTATTCCAATTAAGAATGTCTGCCTTAGAAATGACTTAAGCTGCACAATAATCCTTTTGTGCACTATATTTGTCACCTGGATTGGTTTAATAAAAAGCTGATTGGCAGGTAGCTGGGCAGGAAGTGTAGGAGAGACAACCAGACTAAGGATGTTGGGATGAAGAAGGGTGGTGTCAGAGGAGACGCCAGCCAGACAAAGAATGAGTTGGACACACAAAATGGGATAGAGGTAAAAGCCACATGACAGAATGTAGATTAATAGAAATTTATTAATATAAGTTCTAAGAGCTAGTTAGTAATACACCTGAGCTATTGACTGAGCATTTATATTAAATATTAAGCATCTGTGTCAGTTATTTGGGAACTGGTAGACAGGCCAGAAACTTCCACCAACATTAATTGTCCCTACATATGAGTTTGACATTCATGACTCTTGATTTTATGTTCACTGCAAACTTAAATTTAAATCTGCCTCATAGCTAGAAGGCACTGCTATTGTATAACTAAGACTGAGAAGTAATTTATTTATATTCCCTGAATTACTAAACTTGAAGCTTTGAAATATTTTTCATCTGAAGTTTCAAATTTGTCAAGGACTTTTACAATAGGATCCTTTTTATGAAATGCTTTTGACTATAGCCAAATGTTGTCAAATAAAAATGATAGTTCATTCTAATCTCAACCAGGTAGATGCATATTTTGCTTCTTTATAATAAAATGTAACATATCTTAAAGTGGTTTTATTTTCCTATCCAATTTTCTATTTGAGATAATTCTTTACTTTATAATTTTTGTTATGAGTTTTCCCTTATTCAGGGAAGTTACTTCTTTGTTGTTGTAATAATATAGTATTATCTACATAAATATCCAAAAACATAAAACAGAGTTGTATAATTTTGAACCCCAACCCTTTGGGATTGGAAAAGGAAAAAGTATCATTTTCGTGGCTGAAACATCTCCAACTCAATAGAGGATAAATTCCTGCAAAAATTGCATGTTATTCTGACAGAACTTAGTGAAGAATAAAGGATTACATCTTACTTTTAAATTATAGCCTACATCTGTTTAATCATATCTGTTTCTATGGACATTTAAACCACAAAGAGACTAGGATAAATACCACCTCTTATGATATCATGCAGTCTAAAGGGTTACATGAAACTCACTGAGGACTATGACATGAAAATAATTCAGAATTAAGCTTAGAAAGAAGATGTGCTAGTCTGCAAACTGTAAAGGGTAAAAATGTTATAGAAACATGAAATGAAACTATAAATAAGAGAAATAAAAGCTATTACAGATAATTTTTTATTAATGCTGTATCTGTGAATATTATACAAATACTGAGGAATGGATTTTAAAAGAGGATTATTGCCAACACAAAGGAACTGCATTTTCCTGAATATGTCTTACAATTATTTAGGAACTTATAGACATTTTGGCTGTGAAGGGCAAAAGCATCCTGACTGTGGAGAATTGGAATGTCACAGATCAAGAGTCAAAAATATCTCGTGCTCTTTGTAGCACCCTATCTAATGAACAATTAGTATCAACTTCTGTGTTGCCTAACATTTTCATAATTACTAGGTAAAATTCTTGAATGCATTGCTCAACACATGAGAGATTTAGTCTCTACCTTTATTAAATCTAAAAATGTGATAATATCTACATTCTATTATTTCTCAGACTTGCTATTTCCTGTTCACTTGACTATAACTGTATTATAAAAATTGATACATAACTTTTTATTTCTCTTTGAAAAATAAAAGCTCATAAAATCACTTCCTTGGTGAAACATGTGTTTCAGGGTAGCTTGAATATATGTTCTGAGACAAAGTCAACTTTTTTGCCTCAACATAAGCTAGTTTCTTATTTATTTTACAGTTGTTTATTATATAAAGAAGAATTTTAAATCAACACTCTAAAAATAAGTTATCAAGTAATCACAAAATACATATTTTAGGGATATACATTTTGACTATGATACTTGCAGATAACAATATAGATGGGCTTGTGCATATATGTACATAGAAGAATATTTTAATACACATAGAGTACTAATAATAAAGATTGGCACAATGTTCAAGATAAAATCAAATAAAAATATATACAGAAATATTTTGAATGCATGTTAGCATGTTAAGACAATTAACAAGGTAGATTGCTAAATCACCCTAATACTGGAGTCTGAGCAAACAATTTGTATGAAATTCCAGGTACTCTGATGACATATAGAAGAAGCCAACTGAAGTGATGAACAACATGTAAAAAGTGTAAAATGTAGGTATGAAAATTAATTTCCCTTTATTCTCAGTCTTTGAAAAGAAACCAAAAAAATCACACCATATCAACTTGAAGACATTGATGTTCTTCATGTTCTACTTACACTAAAATACAGACCTGTGATCACTGAGTGTAGAAAAATTGTTAACTTTGCTGGTGTCTCATCCCCTATCCCACATGTACCATTTATTCTTCCTCAGCTTTATGATCATGTTGCCTGGCTATCTCGAGTCTATTGTCTTACCTCAGATCCTGAACCGTCTCTTATTTCTGTTTTCACTTATTTCCTGCAAACATCCACTATTTTATTGTAGAGCTTCTTTCTACACATTTTTAGTTTATCAACACATACAACTTATATTTCCTTGTAGGATATAATCTCCTGGCTTGAACTATATTTACTCACAAAAATGATGAAAATCTTATATTTTACTATGTTTATCGTCTGTGCATTCATTTTCTCTCCATCAATGTTAACATAAGAAGCTAACAGCTTCAGAAGTCAACACTTACGTCAGAGACAAGTCAATACAAATGAAGGTATGTGTAGGCTCACACAACAACGGCACCAAGACACAATGTTACCACAAAGTTAGCACATATAACACACACAGCAATTTGTTGTTGTAGTTGTACTTTGAAGATTATGATTGAAAGACTGAAGTCAATAGGATAAAATGCATGTCACAAGTATCATAAATATAGATATTGTTTTATATATATATATATATATGTAGTTATATGTAATTAAATGTATATTGTTAAACCTGCAGAGACAAATCTAAGATTTTCTAGAAAGAAATAAATGCAGCAAAAGCAAAAACCATAATATATATAATAAATATAACTATTTTATTTTCACCAATATAGCATTACAAGAAGTGAATTGTAATAAGATTTTTGTGTAATGGGATTCACATTCTTTCTTTGCTTAATATGTTAAACTATAACACACAGTTTCTGAAATTGATAAGTCTAATATACACAAATGTATCTGTAGTTATTGGTTTGCTTCAAGTAAAAACACTTATAAAGATAAAAAATGTATTGAGTGTATATTGAATTTTATATGGAATCCTGAAATTTATAAGTTGAAATATTTCTCTAGAGTATAATCTTAGAATTCATAGCAATGAGAAATCAGAAGAATGTTTATTGTGTATCAAGATCCTGAGCTTCAATTGGACTGTGGTTTCTCCTCATAGTGTCCTTTACTTGTTCTTGAATCAGTTTCAGCAGCTAAAGTATGATTATAGTGCATAGTAAAATTCTTGTCTTTTCTTTGTCTAAGGCTATATAAATGACCACGAAAAATCCAGAAATAATATTTGTTTAGTTTATATAATAATAATATTTGTTTAGTTTATATAATATAAAAATTAGCATTATTATTATCTTTAGAAGAAATGAAAGCAAGGATCATTAAAATGTGTTATTAATTTGGTTTGTTTATAGTGTTATTTTTCTCAAGTATGGTTAGAAGTATATTACTGATAATATTTTAGAAAATAAAAAATACTATTAATTATACTAATGTGATAAGAAGAATATGTGATCTCAGCCCTTTGAATCTTAATGATAAAATATTTGAATTTTCCATGTGAAAGGAATATCGTCTTTATATCATGTCTAATTCTCTGAGTTGGTGTGAGCCCATAGAGAGCCTATGTGTGCAGATGTTCACCAGACAGAACATTTTATCAGATGGTTGGATTCAGACCAATAATCCTCCCCAGTGTGACAAGGAAGGGGTTGTAAAGAATATTAAGTATCTGTAGAAACTTTTGAACAATAACTAGTAAGATGTCATGGGCTTCCATTTTGTGGACATATCCAGAGTTGTGAAGGTGAAACAGTCCTAATCAATAAAGAGAGGAACTCATTTATCAGGAAAGTTCTCCTCTGGACCTCACTTTGTAATCTGCTTAATCTGACTATTCCCTTATATCCTTAGAATTTCTTGATAATGGAATAGCTAATGTAAACAAGGGATTTCTGGTCATTGGTGTGGATCATAAGTGTCATAGTTGGTTATGATAGTGGGTTACCTCCATTCTGTAGAAATAGCATGAAGACTTCTGGTGATACATCTACAAAGCACTCCTACCTGAAACACTCAAGCATCATTGTAGAAGGGGGTGGAAAAATTGTAAAAGCCAGAGGAGCAGGGGCTTTGTTGCGTGATTGTGTTTCCCAGTAATATCAGAAGCCATATGTATAGTCTCAACAACATGCCTGCCTAAGTATGAAGTAAACAAAGATGTAGCTAAAAGTTTTTCTCAGGTCCTGTCCAGCCCCACAGACCCGCAGGTGCTTACAAAATAATCACTCAGAAGCTTATATTAATTAAAACTGCTCAGCCATTAGCTCAGGCCTACCACTGACTAGCTCTATCATTTAAACTCAGCCCATTTCTGTTAATCTATATGTTGCCATGTGTTCTGTGGCTTTACCTGTGTGCCATTACATGCTGCTCCCTGGATGGCATAATGGCATCTACTCCTCTGCCTTTCTCTTCCCAGAATCCTCTTTTATTTTCATCTGTTTATCCCACCTATACTTCCTGCCTGGCTACTGGCAGCTTTTTATTTATCAGCCAATCAGAGCAACACATTCACAGCATACAGAAGATCTCACAGCACAAAGATGACACCAATGTACATGCTAAACTGAACAGAGAAAAGCTGGGCAATTCTCAACCCTACACAAAGCATTGTAGGCAACAGAAGTAACATAGAAACCAGAAAGTTAGCTTTCCATGTAGAAAAGCAAGTCAACTGGTTGTCCTGTGCAAATTATCAGCCCTGAAAACATACATACAGTGAACATTATAAGGATAGACAGGTTATGAATGCAATAGCAACTAGTGAAAAGGGGGAACATAAATTTAAAGGAGAACAAAGAGGGGATATTAGGAAGATTTTGGAGGGAAGATAAATAATGAAAACTATGTTGTAATTAAATGATAATCTCCCGCAGCGGGGTGGTGGCACACGCCTTTAATCCCAGCACTCGGGAGGCAGAGCCAGGCAGATCTCTGTGAGTTCGAGGCCAGCCTGGGCTACCAAGTGAGTCCCAGGAAAGGCGCAAAGCTACACAGAGAAACCCTGTCTCGAATAACAAAAAAAAAAAAAAAAAAAGAACTATACCAGAAAAAAAAAAAAAAAAGTGAACCTGGGGAAAAGATAATGGGGAACACTGATTTATAGATGATTTGTCAGAAATAAAGGAGGACCAGGACTTGGAAATACATCAGTTGCTGAGAAGTGATTCTCAATTGATGGTATCTGAGTCTAGGTATATAGGGTCAAAATATAGTTGAATTGTGGGACACCCCGTTGTTTTTAGAGAATTTTTTGTAAAAAAAAAAAAAAACATAGATATAAAAAGGTATTTGATATGAATGTTCTATATTGAGTGTGAGCATTTAAGTGGGAGTAGTAGGTATATCAACCTCCCATTCTTACTAACACATAGTCTATATCTTAAAAATGGTAGGCAGTAATAAAAGTAGAAGTTACAGTCTTAGAGCATCAACATGCATTTGCTGATGATTCCTGCCTTTAGCCAAATAGGATGGGTCAGACTGCCTCCTCACAAATGAGTTACTGGGAGTCAAATTCCTAGATAAAGATGTCAGGCCACACATATCTTCCTAATTGTTCTCCAGACTTAACTAGAATACAAGTTCCCCAACTGTGATGCTTGTCTCTCAATCCGAAGAGCAGATACATGCAGCAAAGCATGAAAAGGAGTAAAAAACATTGAATACACAAATTCCAAAGGGATCTTATAATTCAAAATTTATTCCAGCAGAAAATAATTCTTGTTGTCTGTCTCATACATTGTAACATCATCAGACACCTACATGTGCATATACAAATAAAAAGCTAAATGTATTCTTTGAGTACATAAATTGTCATAATTGGATTTGGTTTTGTAAGAACAAATGTATGTTATAACTATCCTTGGCATGAAAGTCCATTTTAGATATTTTATATATTCCTAATATTAACCTATTTTAATGATAAGCAAGTATTTTGAAAAAGTCTTATTCCAAATACACATAACCTATATTTATTTTTTATGTATTGAAAGTCAATTATAATTGACATCATCAACCAAACCTTATTGTATCATTTCATCTCATAGTATATAGTTTTATTACAAATTATTTGATAACACATAAGGAAGAATAATATTCCAGAAAATATCAGATGCCGATTACTATATTCTAAATTACTTTTGAAGTCCAGTCATATACATAATTTTAATGTGTGCTTTTCTCCAAAGGTAATAAATACCTTTAATTTGTAGTATTCTATTTTATGATATTTATGCCATCAGTGGGTCACTAGACAAAACCAAATGTCAAAAGTATGGCAAAGTGACTTATAAGAGGTGGAGGGTTGACAGGTGTAAAGGGAGGTATTCCTACAAATACTGTAAAGGTAATTTTGGTGATTTTTTCTACTATCCCTTAAAATACTTCTACTGCTATATATGTCTTCTTACTTTCAACTGAACCCTATGTCCATATCATATTATCTATATGCCATTCAGGAAAAAGCATGAATTTTAAGTGAGATGAGTCAACCTAGTAAATTCTGTTTCCTTCATTGTATTTGAAAAACAATTGTTTATGTTTTACACAATCAAAATCATTAAAAGTGAATACAAATAACAAATTACAAAATTATGATTGATGCTTTTGATTGCTTGTGATAACTGATTTTTGGTTTGTTATTTATTCTTCGAGAATTTTGTAAAATGTGTTTTAATCATATTCCTCATCTCCCAAATTCATCCCACATCCACTCCACTTTGCTTACGCTCCAAAATCTGTCTCCATTCTGTTTTTCTTTTCACCCACCAATCCAACTTATCCTGCTTATATATTCTTACACGTATGTTCTTGCACTAGAGCTGACGACTTAACAGATTCTACATTCTTAAAGAAAACTGTCTTTTTCTCTCCCGGAAGCAAGCAGTTACCAATAGTTCCTCTGCTAAAGGTGGGATTTTCTATCATTTTTGCATGCTAACCTTTGGGCTGGCTTCAGTTTTCATTTGGCTTGTGCCCATTATCACAATCACTGAGAGTTCACATGTGCGCATGCTCTGTTGTCTACGCAACACACTGTTTTCATGTATTCATCTACTGCCTTTGATTCGAACATTCTTTCTGTCAATCTTCTGCAATGATCCATCAGTTGACTAAATAAACATTTTAATCTCACTTTTTGCTCATTTTTTGAAAATAATAATTTTTGTGCAATGTAGTCTGATAATAGTTTTTCCCCCTTCAAGACTCTTCCCATCTATCCACCTACTCAAATCCTTATTTTTTTTTTGCTCTCATTAGCAAACAGATGTCTGGAAAAATAATAATAAGAGATGTAATATATTACTAACAGGAACATGCTTATCCAGAGATAATATCAGGTTCACACTATTTAACTTCCAACTTTTATTTGAGCTTCTCAACAAAGCATCCCCAAAATGATGCATTACCATTCTTTTGTTAAAGACTTCCCTTCGCCTTCTACTCCTCCCCATTTTCTTCTTTTATTTTGTATTATATTCGTTTTTATTAAGAATATTTTTACTCATTTTACAAAGCAATCACAGATTCCCCCTTTTTCTTTCTCCCACCTCTCCAGGCTCCCCCCGCCCAACCACCCACATTCCCTCCCACAAGAAGGTAATGTCTCCCATGGGGAGTCAGCAGAGCCTGGTACATTCAGTAGAAGCAGATTCAAGCCTCTCCTCCTGCCTCAATGATGTGCGAAGTATCTCACCATAGGTAGTGGTGTCCCACTAAAAAGCCAGCTCATGCACCAAGGATGGATCCTGATCCTACTGCCAGGGGCCCCTTAAGCAGATCAAGCTACACAACTGTTTCACTTATACAGAGGGCCTAGTCCAGTCCCATGGAGGCTCCACAGGTATTGGTCTAAATTTCATGAGTTCCCACTAGTTTGGTTTGGTTGTCTCTGTAGGTTTTCCCATCATGATCTTGATGCTCCTTTCCCATGGAATCTCTCTTCAACTGGATTCCTGGAGCTTGACCTGGTAATTGGCTGTGGATCTCTGCATCTGCTTCCATTATTTACTGGATGAAGGCTCTATGATGAAAGTTAGAGTATTCACCAATCTGATTCCTGGGGTAAGCCAGTTTAGGCACCCTCTCCACTATTACTAGTAGGCTAAGCTGGGGTCATCCTTGGGGATTCCTGGGAAGTTCCCTAGCACCAAGTTTCTCCTTATCCCCATGATGTCTCCCTCTTATCATGATATATCATTCATTGCTCTCCCACTCCATCCCTGTTCTAGCTCAACCATCCCATTCCCTTATGTTCTCATCCCCTATCTCCTACCCTCCATTACACACCCCTCATCCCCAGTTTTTTTTTTTTCATGGAGATCTCATCTATTTCCCCTTTTCAGGGCGATCCATACATCCCACTTAGGGTCCTCCTTGTTAGCTAGCTTCTCTGGAGCTGTGGGTTGTAGTGCAGTTATCCTTCACTTTCCTCTAGTATCCACTTATGAGTGAGTACATACTATGTTTGTCCTTCTGGGTCTGGGTTACCTCACTCAGGATGGTATTTTCTAGTTCCATCAATTTGGCTGCAAATTTCATGATGTCATTGTTTTTCTCTGCTGAATAGTACTCCATTGTGTATATGTACCACATTTTCTTAATCCTTTCTTCAGTTGAGGGGCATCTATGTTGTTTCAAGGTTCTGTGTAGGGAGTAGCTGTTCCAGCTTTGACCTTGAAACACTGACCCTAGAGTGATGGCTGGTAACTGCCACTCCTGCCTATGACCTGTCCCTGGGGCTTCCCTGCCCTTGGGACACGACCTAGAGGGAGCCCCTTAAGACTTGAGGTGCATACTATCTGGCCGCTTCTGAGTACCTCGTGGTCTTGGAATCTGGATGGTAGATCAAGCCTGAGTTCTGTGCTGGATGGTACCTCATATCTCCTTGATCCTGTAACCAAACCTTATTGGATGTAAGTTATCCCAGAAATCAACTTCTCTTGATTACCAGATAAGTTATGTGAAATTGCCTCATTAAATACAGCAATAGTTCTAGCTATTACAAATAGTGCTACTATGAATATATTTGAGCATGTGTCCTTGTGGTATGATTGAACATCCCTTGAATATATGCCCGAGTGGTATAGCAGGGTTTTGAGAAAGATGGATTCCCAATTTTCTGAGTAACTATCATATTGGTTTGCAAAGTGACTATACACAAGTTTCCACTCCCACCAACAGTGGAAGAATGTTCTCTTGCTCTGTATCCTCTCCAGCATGAGCTGTTATCAGTGTTTCGATCTTAGCCATTCTGACAGGTATAAGATGGTATCTAAGAGTCATATTTATTTGCATTTCCCTGATGACTAAGGATGTAGAGCAATTCCTTAAATGTCTTTCTGCCTTTGATAGTCTTCTGTTGAGAATTCTCTCTTTAGACATGTAGCCCATTTTTTAACTGGATTAGTCAATATTTTTATGTCTGGTTTCTTGAATTCTTTGTATATTTTGGAGATCAGTCCTCTGTCAGATATGGGGTTGGTGAAGATTTTTTTCTTTCTGTAGGCTGCGATTTTGTCTTATTTACTGTGTCCTTTGCCTTACAGAACCTTCTCAGTTTCAGGAGGTCCCATTTATTATTTGTTGCTCTCAGTGTCTGTGCTACTGTTCTTATATTTAGAAGTAGTCTCCTGTGGCAATGTGTTCAAGACTAATTCCTACTTTCTCTTCTATCAGGTTCAGTGTAACTAGTTTTTTATTGAGGTCTTTGATCCACTTAGACTTGAGTTTTGTGCATGGTGATAGATATGGATCTATTTGCAATTTTCTACATGTTGACCTCCACTTATGCCAGCACTATGTGTTGAAGATGCTTTCTTTTTTCATTTTTCCATTGTACAGTTTTGGCTATTTGTCAAGAATCAGATGTTCATTGGTGTGTGAGTTAATGTCACGGTCTTCAACTTGATTCGATTGGTCCACGTGTCAGTTTCTATGTCAATACCAAGCTGTTTTTATTACTATAGCTCTATAATAGAACTTAAGGTCAGGGATGATGAGGCCTCCCGAGGTGGATTTATTGTACAGGATTGTTTTAGCTATCCTGTATTGGTGAAATTATTAAGGCCACTCCACATAGTTAAAAGGGAGGTTTATTTTGTGGGGTAACTCACAAGTGAACGGATAGTTTACAGGGTCTGGGAAAGGTGAAGCACAGTCCGGTGGTGCTCTCTGGAGAACTCTTCTCAGTCTACCTCCAGCATCCAGGGTCTAGGAACCAAGAAAGCCAGCCCATCCAGATCTCAGGTCTTCAGGGGTCCTGTCTTGGCTCCACCTTGTAGGTGTGACAGTTACCGAAGCCTCAATGGGGGTGGTATTTCCAGATCAAAGCTGGAATGGCTACCCACTACAATTCTGGGTGTTTGTTTTTCCATATGAGGTTGAGTATAGTTCTTTCCAGGTCTGCAAAGAATTGTTTTGGAATTTTGATGAGGATTGCATTGAATCTGTAGATTGCTTTTGGTAAGATTGCCATTTTTACTACGTTAATCCGATCTATCCATGAGCATGGGAGATCTTTCCATTTTCTAATATCTTCTTCAATTTCTTTCTTTAGAGACTTTAAGTTCTTGTCATAAAGGACTTTCACTGCCTTAGAGTTACTCCCAAGGTATTTTGTATTATTTGTGGCTATTGTAAAGGGTGATGTTACTCTGTTCTTTCCCAGCCCTTTTTTCGTTTGTATATGGGAGAATTCTGATTTTTTTAGTTACTGAAGGTGTTTATCAACTGTAGGCATTCCCTGATAGAATTTTTGTTGTCACTTATATAGACTATCATATCATCTGCCAAAAGCATAAGTTTGACTTATTTTTTTCCAATTTGTATCCTCTTGTTATCATTTGTTGTCTTATTGCTGTAGCTAGGACTTCGAGCACTATATTAAATAGATATTGGGAGAGTGAATAGCCTTGTCTTGTTCCTGATTTCAGTGGAATTGCTTTCTGTTTCTCTCCATTTAATTTGATGTTGGCTCTTAGCTTGATGTAAATTACCTCTATTATGTTTAGGTATATCCCTTGTATTCCTGATCTCTCCAAGACCTTTTTTATGAAGGGGTGTTGGATTTTGCCCAAGGCTTTGTCAGCTTCTAGGGAGATGATCATGTGTTTTTCCGCCCCTTTGGTTTGTTTATATGGTGGATTACATTGACAGATTTCCATATTTTGAACCATCCTTGCACCCCTGGGATGAAGCCTTCTTGATCATGGTGGGTAATTTTTTTAATATGGTTTTCGATTCTGTTTGCCAGTATTTTATTGAGTATTTTTGTGTCAATGAGAGAGATTGGTCTGTATTTCTCTTTCTCTGTTGCATGTTTATGTGGTTTGGGTATCAGGGTAACTGTAGCCTCAGAAAAAGAGCTGGGTAATGTTCCTTCTGTTTCTATGGTGTGGAACAATTTGAAGAGTATTGGTATTTGCTCTGCTTTGAAAATCTGGTAGAATTCTGTGCTGAAGCTATCTGGTCCTGGGTTGTTGTTTTTTTTTTTGTTTGTTTGTTTTTGTGTTTTGTTTTTGTTGTTTTTTTTGGGGGGGGAGACTTTTAATGGCTGTTTATATTTCCTTGGGGGTTATAGTTTTATTTAAATTGTTTATCTGGTGATGATTTATTTTTGGTATGTGGTTCCTATCCAGAAAATTGTCCATTTCTTTTAGATTTTCCAATTTTGTGGAGTACAGGTTTTTGAAGTATGACCTGATGATTCTCTGTATTTCCTCATTGTCTGTTGCTATGTCGCCCTTTTCATTTAGGATTTAGTTAACTTTGATGTAATGGGGGAATGTCTTTCTGTATACTGCAAATATGTGTTGCTCAGATTGGTTGATAAATAAAGCCATTTGGCCTGTGGTAAGGCTGATTAGAGGCAGGTGGGAAATTCAAAGAAAAAGACAGGAAGAAGGTGGGAGAGACACCAGTGAGCTACCCAAGGAGCAACATGTAATGGGACGCAGGTAAAGCCACAGAACACGGCAATACATAGATGAATAGTTATGGGCTAATTTAAAATATAAGAGCTAGCTAGCAAAAAGGCTTGAGCCATGGCCATACTGTTTGTAAATAATATAAGCAAGCTTCTGTGTGTTTACTTGGGTCCGAGCAGCTGCAGGACTGTTGGGTTGGAGAGATTTGTCCTGACCCTGGGCCAGGCAGGACACAGAAAAATGATATGATTATCTACATGGATGTTCTTTCTTTGTCTTTCAGTTAGGTTGTACAAGGGCTTGTCTATCTTTTTTCATTGATTCTTTGTATTATTCTCTTTGTTCCCATTTTATTGATTTCAGCTCTCAGTTTGATTATTTCCTGGCATATATTCCAACACAGAGTAGCTGACTCATTATTACCATAATGACCACTGTCAGTAACATCAATGTACATTTACAAAATCTAATGTTTTATTACCTTATGTTTACTTTTTGGCAATTCTGTTTGCTTATATAATTCATTCTGATTACTCTCATCCTCCAAGTCTATTATTTTTGTGTGTATGTGTGACCCTGTATTAGCAAAAGTTTGGAACCTATGGTTTCATATTTTGGTATAACAGTAAAAGTGACAACTTTTCATTCTTCTTTTCCACCATTAGATAATACTTCAGCAAGATGGTGAGATCCTGTGAGTTTGTTTCACATTTCTTATTAATTGTTGATAGGACAAATTTGTGTCAAGAACAATTCAATTGGTCAAAGATATTGTGAGATCATATTGGAGATGGTCATTTCATTTTCTAAAAAATGGATAAATAAAATGTGGTACATATACACAATGGAATACTACTCAGCAGAGAAAAACAATGACATCATGAGGTTTGCAGGCAAATAGATGGATCTAGAAAAAATCATCCTGAGTGAGGTAACCCAGACTCAGAAAACAAACATGGTATGTACTCACTCATAGGAGGATACTAGATGTGGAACAAGGATGACTGGACTGCTACTCACATCACCAGGGAGGCTACCTGGAAAACAGGACCCCAAGAAAGACATGGAGATTGCCCAATGATGGAGAAATGGAAGATATCTACATGAACAGCCTGGACATGAGTAGGGGTAATGAAGGGCGAGGGTCGAGGGAAAGAGAGCTTGGGGGAGCGGGAGATTCCAGCTGGATCAAGAACAGAGAGGGAGAATAAGGAATAGGAGACCATGATAAATGAAGACCACGTGAGAATAGGAAGAAGCAAAGTGCTAGAGAGGCCCACAGAAATCCACAAAGATATCCCCACAACAGACTGCTGGCAATGGTCGAGATACAGCCCGAACTGACCTACTCTGGTGATGGGATGGCCAAACACCCTAACTGTCATGCTAGAAACCCCATCCAATGACTGAGGGATCTGGATGCAGAGATCCATTGCTAGGCCCCAGATGGACCTCCGGGAATCCAATTAGCAAGAAAGAGGAGGGTTTATATGAGTGAGAATTGTTGAGACCAAGGTTGGATAAAGCACAAGGACAAATAACCAAACGAATGGAAACACATGAACTATGAACCAATGGCTCAGGGGCCCCTAACTGGATCATTTTCTAAAGAGAAAATTTCATACCTTAAGTCATATATTCATTCTATTCCACATTATACTTCAGTATTATTTTTTACTTAGAGGGGTTCATATGCATGTCCTATTTAGGGCTTAGCTTTCCACTTTTTCTTCTGAGAACTTTGACAGAGTCCCTAATAACATGGTTTCACCCAGTTTATACACTTTGTAAAGTTAAGAGTAATTAGGCAACATTCTTATATACTGATATATTTGCATAGTTGTTTAAATAAAATTCTATTTTTAAAAAAAAATATTTTAAGTCCCAAAGACTCTAGAACTCCCACTCTTTGTCTCTGTCTCTCTCTCTTTCTCTGTCTGTCTCTCTCTCTCTGTATCTATCTATCTACACACACACACACACACACACACACACACATATATATATATATATATATATATATATATAAAGAAATTGTTATTAGATGTCACTTAAAAGTTATTAGCTTACCCTATGTGAGAAATAAATTTAACAAAGTTAGCCTTGTGAATTTTTTTAAATATCCTTACAAGCATCATGGTACTAGTCTTCTCCTGTTGCTTATCCCATTTTTATTGAGTGGTACAGAAAAATTCAGAGGTTAACATGATGAATTTAAAAACTCAACTTACATTATAATGCATCAATCTCCAAAATGTACCTTCATTTCTCAATAAGTAATCACATTTTCAGAGTCCTACTCAATAGCAGAAATTAGTGGGGTATACAATGAAAGGTACTGAATTTCCTCTTCCCCCTTGCCTGGAGCTTCTTATGGATCATTTCAGGTAACCTGTAGAAACAGAACTGAGTTCATAGATGCCAAAGAGCCCAAATGAAAAGCTGCAGCCTTTGCAGTGTTACAATCAAGAGAGCCAATTTGAAAACAGTTTCACTGTTGTGGGAACAGCAAACAAAAAGATTCTGCAATATACCAACCAAGGTTTGGGAGAACAAAACAGAGAAAAAGCTGTATTTTTCATATCTTGCAAACAAAACAAACAAACAAAAAATTACTTCAATGAGGGCTACAGTTATCCTTCGATTTTTAGAATAAAATTTAGGAATTAAAATCATTCTAGATGTAGAAACCATTTTGTGTCTCAGCACATCTTCAATGATTTCCTGGTCTGACCTGACCATGACAATAATTTGGTAATTGATTTCTCAATTTCCTAAAACAAGCTATTCTTTTACCACATTGTAATATAAACAAAACACCAAGTACTGTTTCCTGAAATGTAACTCAACATTTAATTCTGAACTCAGTGTCTATTACAGAGGGAAAAGTAACTATAGCCTGGGCTCTGAAATGGGTTTTAGTAATTTGTGGTTTTCTGTTTGTCAACTATGTAAAGGAACAAGGAATAACAAAAAAGGAAACAATTTGTATAATTAAAAGAAGAGGTTAATCACTGTAATATTATAATTTTAGCTAAAGACACTTCAATTTATATCCCACAGAGACTTAAGGAATTATTTAACACTGTTATAACGAAATTTTCAGCAAAGATGGTTAAATTGGTGTCATTCTTTGTGTATAGATTAATGAGGTGTTGACCTCTCAGTGCATTTAACAAAGAATATCTCCCACATCAGAGTCATCATGACAACAAAGGTATTTCAGGTTTTGATGATACTAAGAAAATTATACAGTTGCACACCATACAAAACACAGATAATTCTTCTTTCAATATTATTTTGTGATGTGCTACATTTGTTTATGCCATAGAATATCTGCTTAATGGTCTGAAGATGTGTTGCGTTTGTTTATGTTGCATTTGTTAAACTCTGTGAAGCTGTGTTACCGTGCCTGTCTAAAATACCTGATGGTCTAAGAAGAGCTGAACAGCAAAAAGTGAGGCAGGAGAAAGTACTGGGGGGCCTGTCAGGTAGAGAGAATTAACAGAAAGAGAAGCCTGGATGGTGATGGCACATGTCTGTAATCCCAGTACTGGGGAGGCAGAGGCAGGTGGATCTCTGTGAGTTCCAGGCCAGCCTGGTCTACAGAGCAAGATCCAGGACAGGCACCAAACCTCACAGAGAAACCCTGTCTCGAAAACCACTCCCCCCCAAAAAAAAATAGGAGAAATCTGGGAGGAGGAAGAAAGAGCAAGAGAATAAAGAAAAGGGGATGCTTGGGGCCAGCCACACAGCCACACAGAGAGCCACGGAGTAAGAAAGTAAGATTTACAGAAGTAAGAGAAAGGTAAAAGTTCAGAGATAAAAGATAGATGGGATAATTTAAGAAAAACTGACAAGAAAATGTCCCTAAGGCCAATTATTTATAAGTAAGAATGAGCCTCCATGTGTGATTTATTTGAGAGTTGGGTGGCAGGCTTCCCCCTAAAAGAGCAAAAGAACAACCAACAACATTTTGGCATTCCAATGTGTGGCCATAGAAAGCTAAACAACATAATTCTATGTACACAAGCCCACAATTTTAGTTCCATTTTATTGATGTGATAAAATACCACAACTAAAGCAAGGGTTTTTTTGGCTTATTTTTCCAGAGAGGAAGTCAATAATTGCAATGCAGCACATTGTACAGGTAGAAATCCATAAACTCACATGTGGAAGCACATGTAGAACAGAGAGGACAAGTTAGAATTTGAAAAGGCTATAAAGTCTCAGTGCCTGCCCCTAATGACGTACTTCCCCCAGAAAAGGCTTCAACACTTGAAGTTCCATCATGGCACTCGAAACTATTCAAATACAGGAAACTGGCTGTGCGGGGACATTTCTACTTGACACAACCATACCCACAGAACTGAAAAGAAGCAAAATTTGTGTCATCTATGGTTTAGTGTGGTTTGGATTACATAGAAGATCAAACCGTTAAAGCAATCTGAACTAAACTAAACTAAACTAAGAGTGAATGAATTGAATGTCTTTTCACTCTCCCAAAATAAAACCAGTAATGGTTAAGAACAACAAAATAATCTCACATTGTCTAGTCAAAATAAGATGGCTGCTAGAATTCTGTTGTCGGGACCATTACCTGTGATTCCTTTTCAGAGTTAAAACTATAAAATAGTATCTGTATTTGTTGGCCTCCAAGTACATTCTTTGAGTTTCTTAATGACACACCACTCATTTTCATTATTGTTACTCTAGGAACTGCAATCTAATTTAGACCATGTTATATGGCCCAAGCAATGGACATAAAAATGATTTATAATAATTATTTCCTTTATTATATCAATCAATCTCCATATAATGCTGATTGTTTTAAAATTTATCCTCAGTATACTTAACCTTATGAATCTACCTCCAATTTTATTCATTATCTTATTCCTGGATAATTGCTGTACTCTTGCTCCAATGCCCTTTTTTGTCCAAGATGACATATGCTATTTGTGGAACAGAAGACTGATCATATTATCTCTAAATGTTTGCTCCTTAAAATACAAAAGCCTTTTGTTCAACATCCATTAGTAAAATCCATCCTCTGGAAATTCAGATGTTTTTCTGTTGACATATTTATCACTTATTACTTTAAATTGATTGAATTTGACAAATATACCAAGTATGCATGAATAATTTTAGTAAGTAATGCATTTTCTTCCATCATAGTTTAAACTGACTAGCATAATTGTTAATTTACATGATTTTATATTTTATAGTGGCCAACTCCTTTTCAGCATTCTTTTAATTTAATTTGCATGTTTTTCTGCTGATTCCATGCAGTGCAGAAATATATATATAATTTAGACAATATCCTTTCTATACAATGGGTTATTAATACATTTGTCCTACTATTCTTTCAATTACCTAGAACTCTTATCTATCTCCTTCTTATTCTCTGCTCATTCTCCTGTCTTCCACCCCTCTCTTCTTTCAGGCACAGAAATGGCAAATTGGCTATGACATGATCAGATAACTGAATAAAAATATTCTTCCCCACATATCACTTATATAATCCACCTTCTCCTCTGTAATTTTCTCTGGGACTCAAAGGTGGGCATCAGATTTCCTGTTTGGGATCAAGCACTCAGTTGACATGTATTCTCAGCACTGTTACTAGTAATGAATAGTTCCTGTTTTGAACATAGCCAACTGCCAAAAAGAGGCTTGTCTGACTAAAGCAGAAAGCTGATCAATACTATACATATAAATATAAATGGTTAAGTAGCAGTTTGATTGTTCACATAGCAAAACATCAGTAGCATATTCCTCCACACAGACTGTGATCTCCATAGTCATAGATATTTGACCAATGCTACAGGGTCAGGTACAACTCTCCTTTGGATAGTGTTTCAAATAGAAACAGGAAATAGTTGGTAACACCCAGATCATTCATATCACTATTTCATTAGTCAGCAAATCTTGACAGATAGTACACTATTTTAAGATGCAGGGGCTACAGCTATTTTGATAATCATTGATGAGTTAAAACAAATTTTGGCACTATGAGTATTAGCCAGAAAAATAAAGGAAGCTTCAATCTAAGTTCCTTGTGTTCTTACTCACAAAACATTTTTTTTGGCACTGTATAACAATGGTGTCTACAACTGATAGGAAAATTGATTTCATGTGTCACTGAGTCTTCATACAACTTTTGGAAGCAGCACCAACTATTGGCACACCATACTTCCATCCAATCTGTTTATGGGAGACTATCTAGTGATAGGCATCATAGTCCTCAGCTCTACAAGTATTCCCAATCCTTATTCTGGGGAGTGCCTATTAGAGTCAGCTGGCAGTATAAGCATGTTTATATGTGTGATTAAATGTATATGCATGTATGTATGTGCAACAGTAATTGAAAATAATAGTTCAGAAATTATGAATAGGGGCATGGAGGAGTTTCAGGTGTAGATATGGTGGGAGTTATATAGATGCAGTGGGCAGGTATGAAGATCTCAAAAGTACCATCTATTTTAGTAAGTTAGTTAATTTAAATCTCAACAATTTGGTTGTCTGAACAAGACTAACATAATTACATCAATTGCCATGTCAAACTAACTAACTAACTAACTAACTCAATCAATCAATCAATCAATCAATCAATAAACTGGCTGACCAGTTTCCCCTTCCACCCTTCTCTCCTCCCAGCCCCTTCCCCTAACCTCCACTATGCCCCCAACCACACTTCTCCTCGTTTTAAAATAAAAAAAAAATTCTGATGATTAAGAAATATGATATATGCATAGAAGTATAAATAGGTAAGATATACAATCTACTTAACTACAACTAGATACAGATAACCATTTGTTGTTTTAAACACAAAATGAGAAATGTATTTTTGTTGTTTTGTTGTTGTTTGTTTTTTGAGACAGGGTTTCTCCATGTAGTTTTGGTTCTTGTCCTGGATCTTGCTCTGTAGACCAGGCTGGTCTCAGACTCACAGAGATCTGCCTGGTTCTGCCACCCAAGTGCTTGGAATAAAGGTGTGCACCACTGCTGCCTGGCAAGAAATGCATTTTTTTATTGCCCAGTAATCAGTATAGACATATAATTCAAGTACAGAAGAGATATTTGTGGGATATTTTTATTAAGATAAAATTTTTTATTCATTTTACATACCGAAGATCCCCCTCTTCCCTCCTCTTGCCCCTCCAGCCTGCCCACCCCCAACCCCCATTCCCTCTTACAAGAAGGTAAGGCCTCTGTGTTGAAGGAGACAGAACCAGGAGGATCATGAGTTCCAGGCCAGCCTGGTGGAATATTTTTATTCAAAAATTGTCTTTACTATTTTTGATCATTATATGGAACATGTAACTTTAGGTGGCAATATTATTCAAATATTGCTGAAATGTGGTATTAAAGTTGTAGAACATGAGTCACAAACCAAAAAAAAAGGAATTTTATTATAATTAAATATAGCTTTCAAACATAAATAGGTATTTGTGGGGAAAAAAGAAGCTTAACAATTAGCAAGTATTTTTGTTGAATACATTACACTCACGGAAACCATATGTTAACCCTTCATTTTAGTATATTCAAAAGTTTTGCATATACTCTATATGATATTTTGTCACTTCTTAAAGTGAAATGAAGGATTCAATATCTGAAACATACAACTTAATTCAATGTGGTGAATGAGCGACTCTGAGTGAAGCCCATGGGCTCACAGGAACCCCTGCATCTCTGAAGCAGCTTTGCAGAGTATTCAAAATTAAGTTGTACTGATTGTTTTCATGTAATGAAGTTCAACTTTAGCATTGAAATAGTAAGTCCGTTAGAAGCAATGGTATTTCTTGGGAATTTTGTTTTCATTATTTAGCTCTGGCTGGTCTAGAACTTGCTATGTGTTCTCTGGCCTCAAAATCGTGGCAATCCTCTCATTTCCATCTCCCCCAGGCATCTTGGGTTTGAAGATTGTAGCATTTGAGCTGTTTGATAATCTCATATATCCATCCATATAATATTCTTTGTAGTCCCACTGTTCCTATTTCTTCCCTAATCTCACCAGAACCACTATTCCCTCCTAGATTCATGTGAACCACAAGCCACAACAACACAAACTAGAAACTTCCTAATAATGGTGTCACTGGCCTTGCCTGGTCCAAATTCACAAATTATCCTAACTAGTCAAAAGAATTATTTTTGTATTCCAGCTATACCAAGATAAACTTAATAAAGAACATACTATTTAATATCTCTTACACTCTATAGTTTGGATATGTGAACAAAAATCTTAAAATATATAATTTAAATATAATTTAAATTTAATTTATATAATTTAAAACTGTTTGAATTATAGCCTATTGTTGACACAACAAATTCCCACTGATACTATATCTTAATGAAGGGTATCCATACCTTAGGGTTCTAATGAGTCTCAAATGATTTTGACTGTGTTAAATTTACATGTAAAGGCTGAATTTACATGTAAAATTTGAGGAGGGATTTTTTTTTTTGTATTCTTTCCAGCTATTTGGTTACATACTCCATGTTTAATTACTGAAGTTCATCACATTCTTTCAGATTCCACTTTCCATCCTTCTACTCTGGTTCACTCAGGTCCTTCCAGTTCCTATTTTTTAATAACATTTTGACTTCTAAATATTAACAAAATGGCATTATCCGTTTTCAAATCCTTAGCTCAATCCTTGGCTAACATCAAAAACACTGAAGACACCTTATGCTGGAGAGGATGTGGAGCTAGGGGAACTCTCCATGACTGCTGGTGGGAATGCAAGCTTGTACAACCACTTTGGAAATCAATATGGCGCTTTCTTAGAAAATTGGGAATCAATCTCCCCCAAGATCCAGCTATACCTCTGTCATTATTATGGATTAAAGTTGATATCCCCCAAATCACTTGTGATTACAGCTTGATTTGGGAAGTGAATTGATGATGTGGGCTTACAGTATCAGTAAAATGAACGTTAATGAGCTCTTAGGAAGTAGGGAGGAGAGTCTATTAAATGTGTAAAATTCTCATTTTCTCTACATATGAATAACTCTTTCATCATTCATTAAATTTCAAAAATAATATTGTATCTTGAGATTTCATTAGTGATAAAGTAGAAAAGCTTGTGAAAAGCTCTAAGAAAGTATATTTAGAGTTCTGTATCAATACCTAGTGTTACATTATGGCATTAATAGTGAGATTATGCTTATATAATGTATAGTTGCCTCATGGAAATTCAAAGGTCTATAAATATTTTCCCTCACAAAAAGCTGAATAGAACAGTTTCTCTAGGACAAGATTTCACGGGAATATAATTAATTATTACGATAATAAAGCAAAATATGAATATAGCTCATAGATATTTTGATAAAGTAATGTTAAAATTCCATTAATTATGTTTATCCACTTTGTAAGCATGTGTCTCAATATTTCTTGACCCATATTTTTTGAGATAGGCTCTCACTATGTAGCCCTGGCTCAGGTGACATGAATATATATATGAACTCCTGAAAAAGACCTGTATATTCATGGGTTGAATAATTAACATAGATTGTAAGTTTATCTTTATTTAAAAAAATATGAAAAACATGAAGTTGAGTGGTTATTCAGGGGATGAGAATCTGGGAGGAGTTTGGGGAGAGGAAAGAATATAATTAAAATGATTTTGTGGTTTGTTTCCCTTTATTAAATCCTAGAGCATATTAAAAAGTACCAGTAGAGTAATTTGCTGACTATATGGGAATAAATTAGCATATCCATCAGTTAGCAGAAATAATCTTTACTTCCTATAAAAAATGAAAGTAACAATTTAGCAAAAAATACAGGCTAGATCATTTATGACCTTCTGCCTTATTTTCCTGGCATATTTGTTTCCATGTTTCCTACTCAGAGACACTTTATCCCACTATGTGCTAAGCCATATGCCAACTCTTTCATATCAAAATTTGTCTATAATACAACCTGACAGGACAACTTTCTACATGCTTGTATATTATATGTCTGATTTCTCATATACTAGAATCTCACAAATCTGAACATCCTTCACATAATTTCTCCAGAATCGTAATACATTTTTCGCTTGTTCACCACACTGTTCATAATGTAGTTGGTCGATTTTTTGGCTCTTTGGCTCTTTGGCTCTTTGGTCCTTTGGCTCTTCTGGGGGTTACCATCCAGCTACTAAATAAATCACACACAGAGGCTTCTTCTTCTTCTTCTTCTTCTTCTTCTTCTTCTTCTTCTTCTTCTTCTTCTTCTTCTCTTCTTCTTCTTCTTTTTCTACTTCTTCTTCTTCTTCTTCTTCTTCTTCTTCTTCTTCTTCTTCTTCTTCTTCTTCTTCTTCTTCTTCTTCGTCTTCTTCTTCTTCTTCTTCTTCTTCTTCTTCTTCTTCTTCTTCTTCTTCTTCTTCTCCTCTCTGTCTCTTTATCTCTGTCTGTGTCTGTCTGTCTGTCTGTCTGTCTGTCTCTCTCTCTCTCTCTCTCTCTCTCTCTCTCTCTCTCTCTCTCTCTCTCTCTGTGTGTGTGTGTGTCTTGTTTACTCAAGACAGGGTTTCTGTGTAACTTTGATGCCTGTCCTGGATCTTGCTCTGTAAACCAGGCTGGCCTTGAACTCACAGAGATCCACCTGGCTCTGCCTCCCAAGTGCTGTGATTAAAGGCATGCACCACCACCACCCAGCTGAGGCTTATTCTTAATTATAAATGCCAGGCATTAGCTTGGCTTGTTTCTTGCCAGCTTTTCTTAACTTTAAATTATTCCATCTACCTTTTGCCTTTGGGCTTTTACCTCTCTCTATTGCTATATACCTTTCATTATTTCTTACTCTGTGGCTTTCTATATATCTGGGTGACTGGCCCCTGATGTTGTCCTCCACTAGATCTTTTGTTCCTTCTTCATCCTTGCTCCTTGATCTCTCTTTTTCCCAGATTTCTCCTCCTATTTATTCTCTCTGCCTGCCAGCCCCTGACTATTCTCCTGCCTCACTATTGGCCTTTAAGCTCTTTATTAGACCGTTAGGAGATTTAAACAGGCACAGTAAACACAGCTTCACAGAGTTAAACAAATGCAACATAAAAGAATGCAACACATCTTTACATCAGTAAACAAATGTTTCACAGCATCAAAAAATGTAGCACATCTTAAAATAATATTCTACATTCATATTTTTGCCTTTTATTTCTCTTTGTATTCTACTTCACCATGAATTACTTTTGCACTTTGGTACTTAGACCAAATACCAATCCCCTGATAATTAGCTATTTTCCTACTACCTCTTTGGCCCATAAAACAGGCTGTTTGTCACTGTTGAATTCTGAGGCTATAGTAGTGTTTAGTCTTGCAACTATACCTATTCACTGATAGATATGGTTGGCAAGGTTACACTCTCAATACAACTCAATCAATAAGACACAAGTTATATAGGATGGATACTTAATATATTTAGCAATGTTCACAGTTATTAAAATATTTTGAATTCATAATATTTTGAATTCATAAGAATAAAATTAATTTTATACTAGTCTACATCATGCTAATTTCTATACTTACATACTTACTTAGCTTCTCAGGTATCAAATATCTTGCTAAACAGTTGTCCTTCTAAAGTTACAATTTATAAAATTTTACTCTAGCAATAATTTTGAAGTCTTTTTTTTTCTGGATTATAGTCATAGTTTCAGTAAATTTTTTACATTATTAATATTCAGAGTAGTCTAGATGCGTTTTACAGAGTCCCGAGAAGCCATGCTCTATATTTTATGCAAGTAAATATAAAGAATATTATTTCAATGTGTGAAACGTAAGTAGAGGTGATTCAAATGACTGCAATCATATATAGAAAATTTTGGGTGCTGATTTCATTTTGTTTTTTCATTCATGGCCTTTGTTTACTTTATTTTGCTACCTCTCCATTTCATTTTCTCTTCTCATTTTATTTTACATAAGAAACAAATTTGTTCCTGCAGGAATTATGAGAAATAAACTCTCTAAACATTTTTCTTTCACGGTCTGTCATGACCTCCAGCTGCTTGCTCTACGTGATTGCTGCAGGTGAAAAGTTGATTATTCGCATGTAAAGAGTGACATGATGGTAATGAGGGAATCACTTTGTCAGACAGTTCATAGTTCCTGAGTCAGGCACAGCACAATAGAACACAGGAAAGATATGACAGAAGGAACGTTTAAAATACAGGTGACTTGAAACACAGTCAAATGTGTAGAGATCCCTACTGAGCTCACCTATGCAAGATGATTCAAACATGTCTGCCTGCTTCAGGTTGTGCAGGCTGGATGACACATTAAATACTTTGTGCAAAACACTTAGCTTCTCTCCCTTCTTCACTGGCTTTAGAGAAATTTTATTTGTTGTCTGAGGTCTTACCTTGGTTAAATATATTAAGTTGTGAAAATTCGAGTGGCTTTCTGTTTTTTTGAGTACTTTTAGTGTATGAAATCACTTATAGGACAATAATAAGCATCAAACACACTGATGAGTTAGTATGTATATGAATTAGTGTGTGTGTGTGTGTGTGTGTGTGTGTGTGTGTGCGCACATGAACAACTGCAAACAACTGAAAATTTAAAATTTGCAGATATAGTGTTGAAGAAAGATTAAAATTGCGTATATTTAAATTTTTTAGGTTTTGAACATTATAAAATGCTACAATTATAATAGCAGTAATAAAAATTAGTTTCAAATGAAATGCAACTATAATAAAAATAGCATTGTTTATGTAATTTATGACTTTATTCACACAACAGAAAAAATGATTATTAGGAAGTTGATACTCTACATTTTTTGCTTTGGAATTTTATATTATCCAGGGATGCTGTTTATTTTTTATTTTAAACAAGAGACATATTAAACATGGAATGGAGCTGGAGAGTGAGTTCAGCAAATAAGAGTACCTTGCTTTACAATATGAGGATAAGAACTCTGATTCAAGCAGGAACTTAAAATCTAGATGTCATAGATATGCCTGTCAATCCACCTGTGATGGCTCTTCTGCTCTCCAGTACAAAAGATGTATACAAATGCATCAGAAAGTGATAAAATACATCTTTAAAAAACTGTGAAACAAGATAAAATTAATTCAAATATCAACAATAAACTCTAGGATGAATTTCTTGTTCCCATTTCAAATTGTTTGTAGGTATATCTATCAAGCTAATTACCTTAGTATATCAATTATTTACACTCTTTAATAGAAAAAAATCTTCAGAATGGGCCCCATTATTATTAATTCAATATCAAAACTGTTGGCAAATACTAGTAAATGGAATTGTGCCAAGTAAACCTTCGGTGGTACATTAATTAACTGAATCAGTCGATTCCATGTCATAAATTTGCATATTAGAAGAAATATTCAATTTAGTCTATTATTTAAGAGTGAGTTTTACATGAACATTTCCTTTTGTTCATGAAATTCACGCGGAGAGACTAGACACTGAAGAATAAAAGAGCCATACACCAACTGTGCTCTGTGTCTGATTCTCATGATAAGAAGTATGCACTGTGCAAATATCTTTGTCAGCACGAACCTGTCATTTTACAACGTTGGCTGTGTTAAGAGTCGTTTCTTTTGAAATGGAAATAAACTCATTATTTGTTGGCTCTTGCAGTGTTCTACATAATCCGAAGAAGATCATCTGTGATCATTTCCAGCTCATTGTAAGTCATGATTTTGAAACTATGTTTTAACGTTTTTCTGTTAAATGTGTTAACATTTGAAGTGCTTTTTTTATAATCTAATTTACATTTGAATATATATTTCAGAATTAGAAAAAACTTCCATTTCAGGTTGTATCTAGGCATCAAAAAGGAATATTGATTAAAACATATGGATACATATTGATGTTTACATTTGTGGAGCAATAAAATACACTTAAACAACATACCATAATAAAACATTGAAGAAATGTTACATATCATACCCTCAGGCTGCAGATTTAATTAATGTAGGAAATTACCTCAGGATAAGATTTAAATGGCTTTAACTTTGCTTCCTGAAACAAATAAAAATTCTCACAAAATACACGGCACTGTTTTTAATAGTGTTCTCCAGTCAATGCCAGGAATTGAACCGAGAAAAGAAGGTAGAATGCTGAAACTGTAGAAATTTAGAGAACCTTGGGCCTTAGAAGACGATGTTACTGTTCCACAGGAAGTAAGAAATCAGTTGCAAGGTTTTAATGATACTCGGAAGCGGGGAGACAGAGATGAAAAACACGGTGGTCATGATAGTTAGGTCATAACAGCTTGTTTTTAAACAAAACACATTTTACTTAGGTATAAAAATATCAGATTTTAATGAAATTTTAAAACAGCCTCAGTTTTAGGTAACCTTTGTCTTATCTCCTACCCATTTCCCTCTTTAAAGCTTTTTTTACACTATTGTTCCCCCTTCCATATTTGTATCTTATGTGTTTTATAATCTTTCTTCAGCATCTTCACTACTTATTTCCTCCCCCGCTCCCCCCCCCAAAAAAAAAAAGAATTAAAGTTATCTATAAGGGAAGTACTGTGAATGTGTGGCCAACATGCTGTCAGTACTGACTGAGGGATTCTGCCTAATGAGCTATTGGCTAAAAAGCCTGAATAGGCTCTAAATTCAATACTGGCTAGTGCCAATGCTCTTGGATACTCAGAAGAACTACACAGTAAGTTCTTATACTTAACAAGATCACACATTATGAATTAAGAACATGGAGCCACCAAACTGAAACACAGCTGTAAGCTTTCTCCCTGCTGGCTAAGTACGTAGTGCCAGAGGATGGGATGCAGGCTGCTGGAGAAGAAAATTAACTCCTGATAACATCCAGGTGTAGATACCACATATTGCTAGACTGGGTGCGCTATGTGCCTACAGGTATAATAGTGGCATAGGTGTTCTGGGTATAAACATCACTGCTGGACTGAACATGAGGCTTCCTCCATGGGATGGCAGTGTAGAACTAACTGGTCAAAGTCTATAGTGAACAAGGTTACAATCTTTTTGAAGGAATGTGCTATTGATATTGTACCAAATAGCCTTGTGAATAAACTGTCTTCTAGACAATTCTGTTTGTATAGAAATATGGGTGCAGCTCCCTGTAGTCAGGTTTCTCTGGCCCTGCCAGGCCCCTGCAGTCCCATGGCCCATTTATAAAATAATCACTCAGAAGCTTATATTAATTATAACTGCTCAGCCATTAGCTCAGGCTTATTACTGACTAGCTCTTACACTTAAATTAACCTATAATTCTTATCTATGTTTAGCCATGTGGCTTGGTACTTTTTCTCAGTTCTGCCTTGTCATCTTGCTTCCTCTGTGTCTGACTGGAGACTTCTCACTCCTCCCTTTCTTTACCCACCATTCTCTTAGTCTGCTCACCCCACCTATACTTCCTGCCTGGCTACTGGCCAATCAGCATTTTATTAAACCAGTGTACAAGAGCTCCCAACCTTGTTCAGAGGATAATCCTTTGCACTGTATAATTGGGAAAGAAAGGACTCATAACTGGCTGAGGTGCTGAGTACTAGTGACTGTGACTTCTGGGTCATAGTGGGGCATGCATGTTATCTCCATTGAGTCCTGAGAGATGGCAGAAGAAGTGATGGATGGAACAATGGTGGGAGGTAAAAGTTGTGGATAGTTCAGTGGAACGCTGTCACCTACTTATGACATGACTCTTGTAATCATGAATGTATCACAATTATGACTGTCTACATGGGGCCTGAATAAGTAAAATAGAAAGAAAGGAAATATAGGCATGAGGGTAAGATGAAGGCTAGTAGGGAAGAAGAAGAGCATGGGTGGGAAAGGAAGGGGTGGTGTGTGAATGAGATCAGCAGGTGTTCAATATGATCACACTGCATTTCATGGAAGTGTGATCCAGACAACTATTGTTTTTTAACAGAAAGAAATAAATAAATAAAGACAATTACACAGGAAAATAAAGAAAAAGTAAATGCGGAGAGTTCTGTAGTCCCATATGTGATCTCTCTACAAATCAGATCACTTTCAACATTGATATATGTGAACCACCAAAAGATCTGGAGAAACCCACCAGAGCTATTGAAAGGTAATGGAACAGTGGTTGGAACCATCAACGTGCTAAGTAGTCCCTTATCATCCGTGTCTAAAATGATGTATGTATTTGTAGTCTGGAAGAACTTTGAAACAAACGAGCTGGGCTCAGTATCTTTAGAAAGTGGCTCTTAGTCCCAAATTCGTTTCTCAAAAACAAAGAAAAGGTTGGTTGGATTTCTTAACAAAAAGTATCAAATAATCTTTAACATAGATTTTTACCTTTCAACTCAAGGAAGAAAAATGGTGCTTAAAATATACTTGTGAGAATCAATCATCAAATATTTACATTAGTATAGTCTGCTCTTTAAGACCTCCACAAACAGCTTTATAAATGGTCTATGTTTTAATGTAATGGTGATTTACAGCCGAATACATCAAATATATAAGCAGTAGAAATGATGTCTCATTAATAAATGAAAGTAAATTTTATTATATTATGTAAAACAACTTTTCTCTTATTGACAATAAAAACATAAATATATCTAATGGTATTATTGAGTATGCTTTCATTTCCAAAGACAAAGAATCCTTACATCACTTACTACTCTTGCAGCGAACCCAAGTTTGGTTCCCAGCGCTTACATCAGGCAACAGTTGCCTATAAAGCCTGCTCCATGGGTTCTGATGCTCTCTTCTGCCCTACATGGACACCATCATGCAGGTGTGCAAACTCCCTCCCCCCACAGACATGTAAACATACACATATACTTGTGAGCATTCACACACACATAAAATTAAATAAATCTTTTAAAAATTCTGTAACATTTTTATTCTGGGGGAGGACACATATAATGGAATTTTTTCTACAATATTTAATAATATATTTTATTGCTTTCAGTTAACTGATACATGTAACATTATATGTTCATGATTTATCCATGTAAATACCCTGTGTAAATGTTGCTTTATCTAAATAAACATTTACTTATTAATAATTTATCTTAAGTATATCAAGTAAGTAAAATATTTAAGACATAACATTTTTCATTAATTTTAATAGCAACAGTAACCAGTTTAGTATGCCCTCTCAAATTATTTGGAAATCTGAGAGAATTCCCTGGTAAGTCTCATATTAAGGAAATAAAAAATTGATTTAAAAAAGTTTCTCAATTATATCCCTATGTGAACTGCCAGCACTTGGAGTGAAAGAGAGTTAATGTCATTTACATGAAAATCTTTAAAGTCAATGACAGAACTGGGCCAGAAGCAATAAGAATAAATTAAGCCAAAGAGGCTGCTGGATGGCTTTACAAAATCATAGAACCAATGTCATTAGCTGCTCTTTTTTACTCTGCACAGACTAACAGAACCCCAAATCTTCTCTTCACATCAAGAAAGCAAAATCATCATATCCATACTTTATTCTCTTTATATTGCCCAGGATATGGCTAGTTTATATATTTTATTGAGATCAATAAATATATAAACAATTTTGATCATGATTATTATTGAAAAGTAATGCATACAGCTCAGCAGTCAAGCAGCAAGACCCTGGAAAGCACCATGCACCCAAGAAAGTTGAATCTTACTTGCATGTCAGAAATCGGATTATTGCCTAAACCACCTAGTCAGGCAGAGCCAACAGTCTATCTCATATTCAGATACTATCTAAAAGTAGTATTTAAATGACAGCATCAAATATCAACATTACAATGAAAGCCAAGTATACATTTATTTGTCCGCTTCACTTTTTTCCTTTATGAGGTTAAAATATAATAACACTGTTTCCTCCCTTTTTGGTCCTTCCTCCAAAGTACACCAGATAACCGTTTTTTTTTTTTTTTTTTCTAATTCCTGATTTCTGTTTACCTTAGTTGTTTGTCACATGCATCTATATTCCTAAGTACATACTTATGACATACGCTGCTTAGTTAGTATAATGTTACTTTATGTACGTTGACAGGACTAACCATCTGGTGCCAGACATCCGATTGTTGTGCTCTTCATTCGGGAAGACTGTTCCTACCACTTTGAGCACTCCTTAGTTGCCTGTAATTCTTTGTGTGAAGCTGAGACCTCATGCACTTTTTGCTCATCCACTTTAGTTTTGTACTTTCATTGCCTGTGTCTACATTATCATGGCTTACTTTCTTTTAGTTTCACAGATAATATCACATGGGGCAGTGTTCTCTTTGCCACTTTAAAATGGAAATTTTTGTTGATAATGGATGAAAAATAACTTGGAATCATAAGGCTATTTATTAGTGTTTTATTCTTACAACACATGTAAAATACAGTATTAACTGAAGTAATTCATCTTTCATCTCAGTACTCTGGATGTTTGTGAACTATAGAATTAAGTGCATCTAAGTCAACATATATATATATATATATATATATATATATATATATAATATATATATATATAATTTGTGCATTCAAATAGCTACTGAATGATATAGAAATGTCAAGAATTAATTATAAAACAATTCTAGAGTATCTTTGTTAATGGTGGTAATAGACTTTCAACAAAGCTTTGAGGGAAAGCAGTTATTTGGTATGAAAGAAATTATTGAATCAAAAAGTTTTCACTGTATTTTGGAACATAAATTGATTCTAATGATCTCATGAAAAGTGCTGAAAAATGCAAAGCTCTATTTAGTAAATACATTGATTTATTATTGCATATAAATGACAGTTTGTTATAGTAACAAAGAAACATATTGACTGTTATAAGTATTTGAAAATACAATGCTTTTACACATTTTCACACCTGAATAGTTGGAGCCTCCAGGTAAATTAGGTAAGTACTGCATTTCCAAGTCTCATTAGAGTTCCATATGTTTCTCTATAGCTTAATTGATTCATCTTGAGGATTGAAAGCAAGGTTGTAATCACTAGAATCACTAGAACAGAGAATTCTACGTCTGTGGCTGATGAGAGTTGCAACTCTTTCCAAGAATGACATTTTGCATTTTCCCAAATAGGTAAATTATATCATTTGCTACATGTCATATGTGCTGCCATATTTAATATTGTCTACCAGGCTCATGCTGGTAAACTTTGCTTTTCTGGTAAATTTAGCAGAAGCCATATATTCCTACACATAAGAAAAAAATGTTATCATATACATGCACAAACACAAACACACAAACACACACACATATATGTTTATATGTGTGTCATTGCATTATCATTTATAAGTTGGTATATATTAAAATTTGAGATTAGAGAAATATGTGATAACATAACCAATAACCAAAATGAATTTTTAAATTAGAACTGAAAGTGATGTGATATTTTCACTTTTATCAACTATTTCCTCTTGAGTAAACACACTCACAGAGTAATCATGTAGAACCTATACAAAAGATGCAATGTTTCTATAATTAACATTTTAATTCAAAATAAGCCTTAATTTTGTTGACTCCTTTGCAAATACTTTTTTTTAATTAAAACAGTCCAATTGAAAACATAAGATAAAACATTTGTTTACAACTTTATTTTCTTTCTTTCTTTTCCTTTTCTTTTTCTGGGGGGGGGGTGTTGAATTGGTTCAGGAGTTCTAGGATACCTAAAAAAATGTGGTGGTTGGATATATATAGTCCCAAATATCAGAGTAGTCCTCATTTCCATATAGAGAAGAAAAATCCCAGACCATATTCTACAAGTAATTTTTAAGGTAGGAAACTATGACACACTTCCCAAAGTCAGCACAGTTCTTATTTTCTAAATAAATTTCTATTGGAAAATGTAGATATATAGTTCCACCCAGTTCCTGCAAATTTCATTCCTTCATCTTTTTTTAATTGCTGAGTATTACTCCATTGTGTAAATGTACAACATTTTCTTCATTCTGTAATTAAGGGACATCTAGGTTGTTTCCATTTTGTGACTATTATGGATAAATCCACTATAAACATAGTTGAGCAAGTGTCCTTGTGATAGGATGGAGAGTCTTTTGAGTATATGCCAAACAGTGGTTTAGCTGGGTCTTGAGATTGATTCTCACCTCTGTGAGGAACTATCATATTGATTTCCAAAGTGGCTGTACACGTTTGTACTCCCACCAGCAATGGATGACTGTTTCACTTCTCTACCTCCTAGCCAGGGTGAGCTGTCACTTGTGTTATTGATCTTAGCCTTTCTGCTAATATAAAATGGGATCTCAAAGTAGGTTTGATTCAATTTCCCTGATGGCTAAAGATGTTGATTGAGCATTTAAGTGTTTCTCCCAGACCAACAAAGACAAACAATCTCTTGCCTGCATGGTGTACTGGGGCAATTGTGGCACAGAACTTGTGAGAATGGTCAAGCAATGTATGGTCTATCTTAAGACCCATGCTATAAGAGAAAGCCCATGACCAGCACTGCCTGGATGACCAGAAACATGAGGATATGAAAGAGGCATAAGATGACCAGAGGCATAAGACAGAAACAGACACATAAGAACAAACAACAACAACAACAAAATAAATGACTCCTAAATAAACTCTGTTATACTCAATGATCAGTGTCTACTCCAGTCATCATAAGAGAGTCTGCTGATGAGATTGGAGGCACAGAACCACAGCCAAACATTACATTGAGAGAGAGCCTAGGTGGAGATCTGCACTGGTACATTCTCTCTGTGCTAAGGGAACTGAATGGAAGAGGGGAGGGGAAATATAGAAACCAGAGGGTTCCAAGATACCAGGAAAGCACAGACTGCAGAATTTTCAAAGCAGGCATCATGGGAGCTTGCAGAGAGTAAGACAACCATGAAGTCTGCATGGGTCTGTGCTAGTTCCTCAGCATGTATGTTTTAGTTGCTTTTGTGGTATTTTGGCAGGATTCCTGACAGTGAGGTTGTCTCTTACTCTTTTGTGAGACTCTTTTTATCCTACTGGCTTGCCTCACCTCGCCTGTGTGTGAAGGATTTTGCCTGGTCTTACTGCATCTTGTTGTGCCATATTCAATTGATGTCCCTGGGAGAACTACTCTTTTTGGGGGTGAGACAATGGTGGGGGAGGGTGTATTTGGGAGACAGGGAAGGTGAAAGAAGACTGGGAGGAGTTTAGGGAGTAGAAGCTGCTGTATAGATGTCTTGTATGAGAGAAGAAGAAACATTTTTAAATGTACATGTATGAGCCCCTCCCCTGGGCACCATACTAGGTATCACAGCCCAGCAACCTGACTGGAGGCCAGGCTGGTCATAGAAACCCCAGGCAAGACATTAACCACAAACCCCTTTAAGCCTTTCAACAATCCTAGACTGTATAACCAGCCCCCAACTCACCCGTGGCAACATATTCAGGACTACAACTTTGGAAGAAGACTTATGCTTTTCCAAAGGCCAACCCAGATCTAGGGACCCCAGGTAAGACATCACCCACTGCCTGCTAACACATCTTAAAGCCTGCCCAGAAAGATCAGACTGCACCCCTCCCCTGGGCCCCACACTAGAGTCCATAACCAGAGTGGTCCTGAGGACCCCCAGAGAAGATACCACCCACCACTTCCTAAGTGCCTTTAAGCCTATCCAACAAACTCTAGACTGGACCACCACTCCTGCCCCAATATCAAGCTGTACTACTTTGGAAGAAGTATTCAGCTTTAACAGGCCAGGCAGGATCTAGGAACCCTAGAAGTCAGGTTAGATCTAGGGACCCCATGTTTACTACTTAAGAGGAAGAATTCAGCTTTTGGGGAGCACAGGCAGGATCTAGAGACTAGATCCAAAAACCTAGAGCTGATACCCTACTGATCCTGAAGACATGCTACTCACCAGAATCCTTGGGCATTTAGGACAGAAGACATGAAAGGAAAGAGAAACCAAGAAACAAAACATGTGATGATGATAGAAGTCTTTAAAGAGGATATGAAGAAATCCCTTAAAGAAATTGAGGGGAGACCAAAAAATGGAAGAAATTAATGAATCCCTAAAAGAAAGCCAAGAAAAAAACAACAGACAGAGGAAACTTTTCAAGATCTGAAAATGGAAATAGAAGCAATAACAAAAATTTAAACAGGGGGAATTCTGGAAATGGAAAATCTGGGTAAGTGAACAGGAACTACAATTGCAAACATCACCAACAGATACAAGAGATTATAGAGAGAATGTCAGGCATTGAAGATATAATAGAGAAAATACATTAATCAGTCAAAGAAAATATTAAATCTAAAAAATTCCCAACACAAAACATCCAAGAAATGTGGGACACTATGGAAAGACCAAACCTAAGAATAATAGGAATAAAAGAATGAGAAGAAACCCAGCAAAAAATAAAAAAATAAAAAAACCCAGAAACAAACAAACAAAAAAAAACCAGAGAATATATTTAACAAAATCATAGAAGAAGGCTTTTCCAATCTAAATAAGGAAATACCTATAAAGGTAAAAAGAGCTGATAGAAAAATAAATACAAATAAAGTATTGTACTTGAATTTCTACCCAGAACAATAAGACAACTAAAGAAAACAAGGGATTACAAATCTGAAAGGAAGAAGGCAAAGTATCATTATTCACAGATGATATGATTTTATACATAAGCAATCCCAAAAACTCTACCAGGGAACTCCCCTACAGGTGATGAGCACCTTTGGACAAGTGACTAGATACAAGATTACCTCAAAAAAATTAGTAGTCTTCCTATACACAAACTATAAACAGGCTAAGAAAGAAATTGGAGAATTAACAACCTTTACAATAGACTCAAATAATTTAAAGCATCTTGGGTAACTCTAACCAAGGAAGTGAAAGTGCTTTATGATAAATCCTTCAGGTCTTTGAAGAAATAAATTGAATAATATACCAGAAGGCTGAAAGATTTTCCATGCTCATGAATCAGTAGAATTAGCAGAGTAAAAATGGTCTTTTTGTTTTTTTTCTTTTTGGTTTTTCAAGACAGGTTTTTTCTGTGTAGCTTTGCACCTTTCCTGGAACTCACTCTGTAGCCCAAGCGGGCCTCAAACTCACAGAGATCTGCCTACCTCTGCCTCCCAAGTGCTGGAATTAAAGGTGTGTGCTACCACCGCTAGAAGGCAATCTATATTCAATCCCCTTTAAAATTCCTATACAATTCATTACAGAGTTTGAAAGAACAATACTCAACTTCTTATGAAAAAATAAAAAAATCCAGAATATCTAAAACAATTCTCTACAATAAAGGAATTTCCATAGGTGTCACCACCCTGATTTTAAGCTGTACTACAGAGCTATAGTAATAAAAAATGCATGGTCTTGACATACAAGCAGACAGGTGGATAAATGGAATAAAAAAAAATCTAAGAACCAGATATAAATCCACACACCTACAACACCTGATTTTATAAGCAAGGGACATCGAGATCATGATGGGAAAATGTACAGAGCTGGCCAGCCAAACTAGTGGAAACCCATGAACTGTGGACCAATAACTGTGGAGCCCCGATGGTACTGGATTAGGCCCTCTGGATAGGCAGAGAGTTTAGCTTGAACTGTTTAGGGGGTGCCCAGGCAGTGAGGTTGGGATCCATCCCTGGTGTATGAGCCAGCTTTTTGGAGTCCAGTGCCTATGGTGGGACACCTTGGACAGCCTTGGTGCAGGGAGGAGGGCCTTGGACCCACCTCAACTAAATGTACCAGGCTCTGTTGACTCCCCAATGAGAGACCTTGCCTTGGAGGAGATGGGAATGGGGGTGGATTGGGGAGGAAGGCTGGGGGGCAGGAGAAGGGAGGAGAGGGGGGATCTGTGGTTGGTATATAAAATGAATAGAAAATTTCTTAATAATAAATATTTCTTAACAATAAAAAAAAGAAATCAAATTATACAATGGAAAAAAACATCATCTTCCACAAATGGTGCTGGTCCAACTGGATGTTTGCATATAGAAGAACACAAATCCTTCCATATTTATCACTCTCCACAAAACTCAAGTCCAGGTGGATCAGAGACCTCAACATAAATCCAGATACACTGAACCTGGTAGGTAGAAGAGAAAGTAGGAAATAATCTCAAATACATTGGCACAAAAAACAACTTCTTAAACAAAACATAAGTAACAGAGACACTAAGATTAATTATTAATAAATGGTACCTCATAAAACTGAAAAGCTTCTGTAAGGGAAAGGACACAGTCAACAACACAAAACAGCAGTCTACAGAATGGAAAAAGATCTTCACCAATCCCACATCCAACAGAGGGCTAATTTTCAAAATATATTTTAAAAAATGCAAGAAACTAGATACAAACAAATGAAATAATACAATTGAAAAATAGGTTACAGATCTAAACAGAGAATTCTCAGTAGAAGAATCTTAAATGGTGGAGAAACACTTAAAGAGATGTTCAACATCCTTAACCTTCAGGAAAATGCAAATCAAAATGACTCTGCGATTCCATCTTATACCTATCATAATGGCTAAGATAAAAAACACAAACAACAGCTCTTGCTGGAGAGAATGTGGAGCAAGAACACTCTTCCACTGCTGGTGAGAGTGCAACTGTACAGCAACTTTGTAAGTCAGTGAGTAGGTTTTTCAGAAACCTGGAAATCAATCTATCTCAAGACCTATCTTTACCACTCTTGGGCATATACCCAAAGAGTGCTCAACCATAACACAAGGATACTTGGTCAGTGTCCAAAAATTCATAGCAGCTTTATTTGTCATAGCCAGAACCTAGAAACAACCTAGATGTCCCTCAACAGAGGGACAGTTAAAGATATTTACACAGTGGAGTATTACTCAGCTGTTCCAAACAAGGACACCAGGAAATTTGAGGGCAAATTGATGGAACTAGAGAAAAACATCTAGAGTGACATAACCCAGACTGAGAAAGATATACATGGTATGTACTCACTCATAAGAAGATATTAGCTATAAAATAATGCATACCCATGCTCCCATCCACGTCTCCAGAGAGGCCAAGTAACAAGGAGAGTTCAAGGGGAGACACCCAGATCTCCCTAGGAATGGGACATTGAAGAGATTATGTGAGAGCACTGAGGGCTGATCAGGATAGAAACATGAGTGATCACACTTGGGGGGAGGAGAAGGAAGAATACTAAAAGAGAGTACTGGAAGCGAGTATTTCAGGGTCCCTTAGACCCCTAGCAATAGCAGATACATATCCTGGTCTGGTCATCTACTGTGATCAGATTGGTGCCTAGTCCAGTTGTCATCAGGGAGGTGTCATGCAGCCACTGATGGAAACAGATGCAGAGACCCACAGCCAAACATTAGGCAAAGCTCAGGGAATCCTGCAGAAGATGGGGAGAAAGGATTGTTAGGAGCCAGAGGAGAGGTCATGAATACCACAAGAAAACTCACAGAATTAACTAACCTGGGCTAATAGGGGTTCAAAGAGACTGAACCAACAGCCAGAGAGTCTGGAATGGACTGACCTAGGCACTCTGTATATATGTTACAGTTTTATAGCGTAGTGCTCTTGTAGGACACCTACCAGAGGGAACGGGGACTTTTCATGATTCTTTTTCATGCTTTTGGGACCCTACTTCTCATACTGAATCCTGAGTCTCTTTGCCCAGCCTTAGAGCACAGAGAGGTGCTTAGAACTACTGCAAATTATATTCTTTGTTTTGTTGCTATTCCTGTGAGACCTGTCTTTTCCTAAACAGAAATGGAGGAATAGTGGATCAGAGGGGGTAGGGGGTGAAAACAGAGAGGGGTGGTAGAGGTATTGAGAGCAGAAGAAGGAGGGGAAACTGTGGCTGGGATATAAAATAAATAAATAAATAAATAAATAAATAAATAAATAAATAAATAAGTTTATTTATTTATTTTTAAATATGTGCTTATGTATTATAAATGATTTTTTTTTCTTTTTTTTTTTTTTTTTGGCTGACAAAGCTTCCTCCAAGAGCCAAAGACTACCTAACATAAACCAATAACAGACATGAGAAGCTCTTTTTTTTTTTTTAGTTGTTTTTCAGTGTTGTAGAAGACATCCCCATAACATTATAGATTATTGCTCTTTACATTGTTTGCTCCCCAAAAGTAGAAAGTCTCTAATATTAAAGATACCATGCAATTCAGTTAGAACACATAACTCTCTGAGCTGGAACTGACCTGCAATTCTCCTGCCTGAGGACTACTTTTAATGGAACCAGAAGCCACCATGCAAGTTCGAAGAGAAGGAACTGTACTTACTACCCAGATGTGATGCCTAGGAACTGTAAAAACATGCATGGCACGATGGCCCTTATTGTGCAATAGTGACAGGTACACTTGGCGATAAACAAGAGAATTCTAATGAGATTCAAGTCTCATTAAACAAGAGAAAAATCATTCATGGCACTGGAAACCTAGCCAATTTCACGGGGAATGTGATGTCATGGATCTTGGAGGAGAACCAACAACCACCACTTTACTAAATGAGCATAATCCTTAGTGCAATTGAAAGTGTTTGTCCTTCTACCCACAGAAAAGAAGAGTCTTCAGCCTTTTTTGAGGGAAACTTATTTTTAAAAGAGTGACTAGAGCAAAAAGCTACACCCAATGAAAATACAGACTTGTGTAGTCCAGCATCAATGGACACATCTACAAATCTACTATTGTACTTATGCACAAAAGGCTCAGAATTTATTGTGGAAAAGAGAGAGGAAAGAGTTTAAAAGTCGGAAGATCATAGAGTTTGTTGTAAGATTGTGACTTCTAGTAAAGTGAGAAGCTATTCATATAAATTCTCATTAACATGACTACCAATAAAGGAGCAAAATTAGGTCAGTAACAATAGATGTGCTATCTTGAAAGGGAGACAGTCCAGGAGAGACACCAGCCCTACACAGAGAACTACCTGTGTGTTTGTGTGTGTGTGTGTGTGTGCGTGTTTGTGTATGTATATATGTGTGTATGTATATACAAACACATGTATTATGTAAAAATAATTAGTGAAAAAAGATGCCACAAATTACACAGAGTAGCAAGAGAGTATAAGGGAGCATTTGGAGAAGGAAAATAAGGGGAAATGATGAAATACTACTATACACTCACAAGTAAGGAAATAGAAATGAAAATAAATTTCTACACTAAACATTTCTATTAATCTACAATTTGACAATGGCTAATTTAGCACTACAATGACAGACTTTTGTTTATCTGCAACACATAGATTATGGAGTTTAAAACAATTTTGGCCATAAAATGTCATTGTGTCAGATTTGATTCCAGATACTCTCATGGGAACATGTCAGGATCAATGTGATTCAGAAGTAAGCTTACCATCTTTCTGTGGGATGTTCTGTATGTCAAATATGTTGCTCTGAATGGTTAGTAAATCAAACACTGATTGGCCAGTAGCCAGGCAGGAAGCATAGGCAGGACAAGCAGAGAAGAGAATTCTGGAACGTGGAAGGCAGAGTCAGAGAGACACTGCCAGCTGCCACCAGGATAAGCAGCATGTAAAGATGCTGGTAAGCCACGAGCCATGTGGCAAGGTATAGATTTATAGAAATGGATTAGTTTAAGATATAAGAACAGTTAACAAGAAGCCTGCCACTGCCATACAGTTTGTAAGCAATATAAGTCTCTGTGTTTACTTGGTTGGGTCTGAGCAGCTGTGGGACTGGCGGGTGACAGAGACTTGTCCTGACTGTGGGCCACGCAGGAAAACTCTAGCTACACCATCTTCTTGTGTGAATGTGTAAAATTTAATGCTTGGAGTCACACAATTTAATCTACACAGTGCCTAGTACTGAATCACCTCACTACCGAATACCTCTTTATCAGAATATATGTCAAGATCATGATGACATTGACACAAGGCTCTAAAAAAAAAAAAACAATGATGGTTTCCAGGTCAGAATAAAAGTAAACAGTTCTAATCCTGATCTAGGAGTTCAGGAAATTTAAAACTTCAGGAAAGAATTGAGTTTATTCTTCTTTAAATGTGTTACATTTAAAATGATAGAAATATTGTTGTTTTTTTGTGGCACTCTTACCCTGCGAGGAAACATCAAGAAACATGACAGAATCCACTAACAAGAGTTTTATTAAGATAAGGGAGAGGGACAGATGTGCACAGGCCTGCAGAAAGACACGTGAGTGAAGTGGGACCAGGAATCATGGTGCCGGCTTATAAAGGCTGGGCAACGCCTGGGCACACAGGCCCATGTGGCTATTCCACGCATGCACATAGATCACATGCTTGAGCTGCATGTTTTACTCAACCACGCAAAGCCATTGGTCCTGGTCATGTGAGACATTTTGACCCGGAAATGACTGGGCAAAAGTGACTAGGTCCTGTTAGGCATGCGCAACCATGCCCAACCGTGGGGGCGTGTTGTGAATCCATATCAAATATGCCATATGGAGGTGCTGTTCAACATAATGTGTTCAGGGTACTATGGGATGGCTTAACAGTTAGGATCACACTGCTCTTAGAGAAGACTAGAGTTTGGTTCCCAGTGCTCACGTTGGCTAACAATTGCTTTTAACTCCAACTCAAGGTGATCCCACACGTTTTTTAATTCTGAGCTCTACAGATAACATATACCCATGCATAAACACACACACAGTCACACATGCTCATAATTTCCCAATGTTAAAATTAAATAAATTAATGGTAATGCATTGACATAATAGGTACCTATTATTTGCAATTCACCACAAGAGTTTAGAATTTTAAACGGAGTGTTAAGATGTGTTTTTGTATTGTGATGCCATTAATGTGACTTTTAAAAACTCATATCCTTATTCAAAATATTTTGATCTTATTATATTCACTCCCCTCCTGCAATATCTTTTATATCATGACTTTACCTATCCACAAACTCTACAACCTCTATACCCACCAATGCCAATTTCTGTTGCCCAATTACTTGGGTGTGTGGACTTTCACTGGGTCATGCCTATCTTGGACATATTTAAATAAAACTGCCTCTTCCTCATTACCAGTTATTAACTGACAGAGACTCCTCAGCTAGGTGTGACTTCTTGGCTAAGTACCCTCTCCATCCTGGATTGTCTGGCTTTGGACTGCACAGGTCTCTTCCATGTTGTGGCAACCACTGCAAATTCATTTGCACAACTTCCCTGCTGTGTCTAGAAGATAGCTTTTCCATGAGCCATCCTTCACTTTTGTAATTTACAGTCCTTTCACCCTATTTCACAATAATCCCTGAACCTTGGGAGAAGATGGTGTGATATAAATGTCCCCTTGAGATCTGAGAACTAAGGCAATCTCATATTCTCTGTCCCTTGAGCAGTTGTGGGTCTACGTATTAATCATCAGTGCCATCTACTTTGTAAATGGTTTCATTGTTTCTCTGATTCAGATAGAGAGATTCTAATATTATTACAATTAAATTATAGTAAAATTTTATTAATTTATTGTATGATTTATATATTTTATATATTTGTATAATATAAATATATTTGTATAATATAAAAATAGGACATGGATGAATAAAAATGTGCTTTATAACATAGTTACAGCAAAACACTAGATCAAAATATGTAAAGATAAAATATGCTGAGAATGAATGTATTACTGGTAAACTTACATCACTATTGTACTCTCATTTACTATTAGACAAATTAGGAGGAATTAGTCACAAAATATAACTTAAACTATACTGAATTTCGTAGATATTATATATATATATATGATGTTTACTATGTTACTAAAGACTCAACTTTTGATATTGCAATAATAAATTAATATAATTCATAATTATTGCCAAATAAAAGAAATATTAAATAATTAAATTATTATTATTTATTAATAATTAACAAATTATTTAGCAATTATTTTGCAATCTCACTATCATTAACAAATTATTTTAATATCCTCTTGTAAATTATTTGTAATGTCACAGTTTTTTCGTGGCACAAGTGTATGAGTGCATGCGGATCTGTGGAAAGGAGACTCAGAGGCACCTTAAGAATGGATTTAGCCTTTTGTGGCTGCAGGGATGTCCAGCCTCTAAGGAATGAAGCAATTTCCCTTCACCCAAGGCATTTTTATTTTCTCTCTATTTACAGTTTAGCCAGTTAATTTCCATATGCTCAAAACAACCTGAAAGGAGCTCCTGGAAGAAGATAGGATGCCAAATGCAAATTCCTCAATTTCTCAGGTACCACTGCTGTATTCTCAGTTTCCTGAACCAAGTTTTAAATAGGCTTTGCATCCTTAGGTGTCTCTCAGACAATATTCAAATAGGGCAGCTAGAGAAACAAAAGATATTGGTTAAACAAAAGTTGGATTAGGGCTAGGTCCTACTCAGCCAGGTGCAGCTCAGCAGGAATGCAGCCGCTTTGTAAAATATAAAATAAAAATTAGAAGAAAATGATGCAGATAATGAACAAGTATTAATGAATGTAAAACACATAAGTGTCAGTCCACACACCTGAATCTTTCATCTCCAGTATGTACAAAAATCCAAGAGAAATATTCTCTAGTTGTTGCCCGTAATCGGCACTTAATAAAAATGTATTGCCTTTAAAGATTAAAAAATGAAGTTAACTTTTTGAAAAGAGCACCTCTTTCTAGATAAAAAACATATTTGTCTTTGAATGATGTGGCATATTTTCATTAGAAAAGAAATGACTTTCATTTGCTGTGACATCCCTCTGGCAGTGTCTTGCCAAAAAGTTTCAGAAATTTCATGATTTTGAGTGACAAAACAATTTCTGTTGGAATCTCTTGCTAGTTGACAGGAAATATGACATTACAAATGTAAAATAGAGAAATCCCTCCCCCCCCAAAAAAAGGAGCTGTCTCTCTTTGTTGCTGAATCCTCCAAAGAAAATTGTGGTAATGTAGAAAGAACCGATTTATTTAGTCAAGATCTGGCACATTACTGATGACCTTTCCACTTGACACCATTGTAACTAAATTTTTAGGTGAATGAGAGTCTTTCTTAATTCTATCCACTGGCCTAATTTAAGATGAAAGATCTTAATAAGATAACACTAAAAAACTATAACAATTATTATATTTTCTAAATAACCTAAGCAAAAAAGAAAATCAAAATGGCAGGGTCTTTCCAAATATGTCTTATCGTTTGTTTTCTATTTTCATTTTAAATAGTACTATATTAAATTATTTTCAAGGTTACATGTTTATTTTTCTCTGTTAACATGTTTACTTTTGATCCTTGGCTCTCATAGACCAGAAGGTGACAGAGACAGCTACTAGGGTCATATTCTAAGCAGTAGCTGAGCATTTTAAGTTTGGCTCAGCTGTTAGAGATGTGGGGCAGATGTGGGGGTAAAGCCAGTTTCAGGCCAAGAAAACCTCTAAGCAAGTACAGTACGTTAAAAACTATGCTTAGGTCCTAAAGAAAGAAAAGAAAATGGATGTAGACAGTCATAAAAATAAATAATAAATAGTTTAAAAATAATTAAGACCTTAAAGAAAGAGTAGAGTAATATAAAAAGAAAAAGTCATGTAAGAATGGGAAATACCCAGGATGTCTGGATCCTATTTAGTGCTTTGTTGACTTTGAACTTTTTAAATGCTAATGAATAAAATATGGCAGCTGCTGAGAGATATTGGGCTATAGAAAACAAAAAAAAGACTACTGAATTAAACCAGTTTTTATATTTTAAGGATGTTTTAACTTTGGAATAGAAGTCAGAAAATCTGTTGCATTGGGAGAGTGGTTATGATTTTGTTCCCATAGTAAACAAAAAGCTATGGATTCCTTCAAAATTAATGAAGAAAATATTTGACTAAGGGAGATCCCTAGAAAATCTTGGTTGCAATCATGAAGAAAGAACCCAAGAAAAACTACAAGAAGGTGACATATAAGCTGCTTCTTTGACATGGGAACAGCTCTGAGATGGGATGAGACATGATAAATCTTTTCAGTTACAGAGTCCTTATGACTTATTATTACATATCATCATTTCATATGACATGGATGGAGATGTGTGTATTGCAGTTTGCTTCTGCAGTCCAAACAGATTTATAAAGTTGGTAGATGCCCTTTACCTACTTTTACATAGAATAGTGTATCTTTTTTTGCTGATTTGTTCATACCTCACATTCCATACTTGTGTTAATGCAAATATGCATATTACCTTTAAAAGTTTTTGTGTTTTTTTTTAAAGAACTAGACATCAATGAATACCAAAGAAGCAGACATCAATGAAGACAACTAGCCCAGGTGACTCTGCCCCACACAAAGCCTCTGTTATATTTCCCTCAAAAATCTACATCCAAAACAACTTAAAACCAACTTCCAGTCTCATAGACTACCCTATCCAGGACTTCAGATAAGCTCTATATTTTCCTATCATGATAAGACTGGACAACAGAGAGTTCTCCCAGGACTTGACCATTACCTTCATTTTCTCAGGGTCCTCTAAAGATGCCATCACCCCCAGACAACTGGAGACCGTCTAGAGAACTCATTGCCTACATTCTCAAGAGGTGGAATGGGTGGTTTTGCTTATTTGGCAGATAACAGATGTTTATTGTTGTTTTTGGGGGGTTAGTTGCAAATTGTTATTGGTCATGGTCAAGGATAAAACTCAGCAAAGGAAGCTCGTTTCAGTGAACTCATACTGAAATTTAAAAAAGCAAGGATATGGGAATGACAGGATAAAAGGACAGATTATTGAATCTATTTTTAAAGCAAAAAGCAACTATTAATCTCAAATATTTTACATTGGTATAGATTGAATATTGGTACGAATTTAATATTATTTTTGTTATAACATACTAAATATATGTTTCAACTCTTGTTTAAGGAATTGTACCTATGCAGCCCACTTAAAAATGCAATGTAAATTTCTAGTCCTTGAACATTATTGTTATAAACTACATAGGATAACAAAGAAATGCATGTTAGTAGATAGTCATCTATAACAATCAAACGTATAGTCATGTTAGGTATGTTTTCAAGTCAAACAGAGATATATTTTAGGTAAATTGTCTTCAAACACTTCAGAGACCTAAAGAATAAGATGTTTTAATAACATAAGGCTTTTCATGTTAGTGAGATACATCTGCTCCTGGCAGCACCAATTTCCTTCAAAAAAGGATGATGGGGATCAAAGAACTTCCATATGCAGTTTGCTTTTATTGTAGCAAATTTAGCCACTGGACAAGAAACCACTACCTTTGGACAGTATGCTGTCCAAATTGGACAATCAGGACACAAAGTAAGGTGACTGCCAAACTTTATTAAGACAGTGTAGGACAGTTCAAAAATTCCTGCTTCACAGAAAAGCCGGTCAGATATTTTAGGCCTGTATGCTAAATATGGATGCCCCAACATTGCAGGGGAAACTTGAGTGATTTTCCAGGCAGCCATTTGTTTTTGTGCTTTCTACAGTTTTGGAAGTCATTTGCTCTGAATTTCCTGTTTACTCAGGTAATATTTTATCCTTCTTGGTTCTCTGATGAGGTTAAAGACTAGAGAGATATACTGTTTTCTTTGTTACCAAATTCATAAATTTACCAAGGAGGTGTAAAGTTTATAAGGTTGAGAGACATAAAAGCTTAAGTTGTTTATCTAATAAAATGTTTTAATGTCCAAAAAAATTTTTTAACATGGTAGTACAAGTTACAATAAAATGTGATTTAGATATAAAACTTTGGACTCATCTAGATAGGATAGATAATAGAATAGTTCTCTGAATTTGCCAAATACAAATGTACTGAGCATTGTGAATGTACTTGAAAATTGTTCTTATTGTATATAATTTTATTGTGTCAGAGTTAAATCTTTTTCCTTTTTATTTAGAAAATAAGAAGAAAATGTTGTGGGATCTTTGATCACACTGTGTGAAAGCACTTTATGATTTGTTTAGTAAAGAGCAGAGTGAGCATTATGTAGGCAGGAGAGAATAGGTGGGACTTAAGGGCAAAGAGATGAACTCAGAGTTATCAATCTATATATGCAAGAGACACCAGAGAAACACTGAGCAAATCATGTATACAGAATAGAAGAGAGGTAAAAAGTCAAGCGGCAGAATGTAGAATAATAGAAAGAGTTTACTTTAAGTTATAAGAGCTAGTTTGGAGCAAGCATATGCTAAAGTTCAAGATTTCATAATTAATGTAAAATATCTCCCTGTCGTTATTAGTGGGCTGGCAGATCAAAAGAAAGTTGGACAAGGTGTATGAGGGGGTATTGGAGACTTAAGTACACAAATGCATGACTGAGAACTTGTTCACACTTACTCTTGAGAACCCATAATGACATACCATTTTGCAAATATTTCACACTTGAGAATTTGGATTTGGAATCTTCTTTTCTTTGTTACTCTATTTCTGGTTTTTGTTTTTTTCTTTTTATCTCTTTTGGTCCTGGGATAAATGTTTACCATTAAAGAACTTTATTAACTATTTGCTTTTATGATCCTCCACTCCTTATTTAACCATTTTTCTCAAAGGTGGCAAACACAGAGCATTGGTATTTTCATTACATTATTTTGGGGACAGGAAGTAATTAAATATTATCTTATTGTTCTTTAGGTTTTTTTCTTTTCTTCACCAAAATACTTAACTCTGTTCAAGATCAAGATAAGTAATGATATTTCAAGGTTCAGTTTGTTCAGAAAACCTCCTTTGCTAACATCGTAGTTTCTACTTGCTTAACTTTATGTTAATCTAAGTCTTTTATACTCTTGAAACCATGTGCCAGTTTTCAGCATGTCAAATTGATATACACTATTACTTCATTTTATATATTTATAGTATTACATATATTATATAATGATAAAATATATTATATTATATATGTTTTGTATAATATATACAATTTCTTTTCTTTTTTTCTTTTTATTTCTCGAGACGGGATTTCTCTGTGTAGCTTTGTGCCTTTCCTGGAACTCGCTTTGTAGACCAGGCTGGCCTCGAACTCACAGAGATCCACCTGCGTCTGCCTCCCAAGTGCTGGGATTAAAGGCATGTGCCACCACCGCCTAGCCTTTTCATTATTTTTAAATAGGGCAACTTGATTCTGGTTATATTTTTACCACAATAAAATTGTAATCGTATGTACATTAATGTTACTATTCAGATACTATTAGGGGGATTTTGAAATTTTTGATATTATAAAATTTACATTATCATTTACTGTTAATATACTTACTAACTTTACCACAATAAAATTCATAAATATCTAAACTATAATTGTTATTATAATAATCCCAATTCTTAGATTATAGATAAAGGAGATAAATCAGTGTATAAGCCTGTCCAAGTTCAGGATGCGTTCTTTTAATTATTTGCAATGCAAATACAAACAAAGAATATGTACTATTAAAATTTTATAAAACTTCATTAGAGATGTCTCAACCAGTTTTATGAGTTAAATGTTTACATATCTATGCTTTGTTTTATCTTTAAATATTTTCATTTGCAAAGATTTAACAATGTCTTTTTTTACAATAAGATCATAATTTGTGGTAAATGAGATTTGAAGTATAAATCAGAGGTTTTCAGATATAAAATCATTCAAATTGAATATTGTTTAAAATAAACTTTTTTCATTTTGTCAATTAAACATGTCAGAACTTTAAACCTATCCTTATCAGCAGTCCTTAAAACAGATATATATTTATTATATGTTTGATTAACACTATGTAATTATGGATAGAGAAAAGGAAAGAAAATATTATAATACTTAAAAAATTCAACAGATCTATCTTTTGTGAACATAAACTGAAAGAAAACTACATGACATGGCTTTGATTTCTGAGAGAAGAAATAATTACTATTTGACATATCATTTCCATAATGACTACACAGTAAGCAAGGGCAACTACAAATCCAAACTGATTAGCAACCTAATATGAAAGAATTACTGTCAAGAAATAATGTAGCAGCTTTTGGTTTTAGTGGTATTTCCATGGGACCTAGATTATATAAGTGAAATACATTTTTTATTTACACTGTTTTCTTTTTTCCTTGCATCCTCAAGACAAGTAAAGATTTTATTTACCTTGAGAATTAAAAATAAAGTTATGAAACACAATGTGGCAGTAACAATCTAGTATATTGTACTCTTTTGAAATTGGTTTCTACATAATATTTGTCAGAAAAATTACTTTGAAATAGCTCTCAGTGTCCTCTTGTCATCATACATACTAAGAGAAAATTTCAGATCTGAGGATTGTCCAAAGGTTAATTGAAAAATAAAATTATAATAATTGTCCATTTAGTTGGCCTTAAGCAATTTAAGATTGCAGGCAATTATACAAGTTATAGAAATGAAATACAGTGTAAGCTTTGAAGTACTTGCTAATATAATTGTATGCAAAAAAAGTACATTTATCTCCCATGTATTTAAAAGAAAGAACTAGTTGTAACTGCCTCAAAGTCAAAGTTTGGTCTTCAGCAAAGAATTATGAAAAAAAAAAATCATGTAACAATATACAAGTTGAGGTATCAAGTTTAAAATTTAAGTGTCATTTAATTTACTTTAGTGTAAAATTACCTTTTGATATAGCTAGTAAACATAATTAAAGAAAACTTAGTTTCCTTCTCCTTCAATTGCCAGTAGCCCCTGTACCAGGAGTGGGGTTTCTTGTCCCTATCCCTCTCCTATGCTGGGAATTTTTCTGGCTTGTGTTTGCAAAATCCTTGTGTATGTTGTCCAAATGACTGCAAATTAACCTGTGAAATTGCTCTGCTGTGTCAAGAGAATATTGTTTCCTGGTAGTCATCTACTATCTCTGGCTCTTTCAATATTCTTGTTCCTTCTTTCACATAACCTTTGAGCCTTAAGAGGAGGGGTTATATAAAATATCCCATTTAAGTCTCTGAATTTTGTAGTCTTTTATTCATGAACCCTGACAGGTTGTATGGTTTTCAAACTTATTTAGCTATTTCATTCTCATAATTCTTACTTTACAGTGTTTAAAATATGAATTTAATCAATAAAGTTTGTTACTGTAGCTAGGTTTGTCTTTAACACACTTTCTCTATTAAAACTAAACTTCTTGGGCTTGTGACTTGTTATAAAAGATAAATCTTCTACGAGTTATTAACCAATGAATTGCAGACAACAAATGATTTTATGAATTGTGGTTTCTAATATATATTAGTGTTTTCTAGTATTTTGTTTAATTGATTATATTTATTTGTATAATGATAATCTGCACGACATCAAGACTATCATCAGTATTCTGATGTGGTGGTTTTAATAGTTATGGTCCCCACAGACTCATGTGTTTAAGTGCTTGGCCTGTATGGATTAACACTATTATGAGGGTAGACTTGTTGGAGTAGATATGGTCTTGTAGTAAGAAGAATATCACTGTGGGCCAGGCTTTGAGGTCTCATATATGCTTAGGCTATATCCAGTGGGAGAAAGCTTACTTCCTGCTGCCTGTGGATCAAGATGTAGAACTCACAGCTACCACTCCAGCACCATGTCTGTCTGCATGCTGCCATGTCTTTCCATGGTGATAATGGACTAAACATCCGAAACTGTAAACCAGCCTCAACTAGATATTTTCCTTTATAAGAGTTTTGCCATGGTCATGGTGTCTCTTCACCACAATAGAAACCCTAACTAAAACACTCTGATAGAAGCATGCATCTGTGCTCACTGATCTAATCACTGTTTTGAATACTATGGAATTTTCTAACATCATTCATTTAATAAAATAAAACAAGGAATCACTACTTAATGTAACACATATAACTTAATCAGTATAATGGAAGAACAAATATAATATTTTTTCAAAAACTAAGGTATTATCACAGACTTAGATAAAGAGCAATATTTGATGTTTAAACAAAATCCTTTTTTTTTTCTTAAAAAAAATAGTCAATACAAGCAATCATTATAAATACAAAGATTATAGCTTGACATAGTCAATAATGATGTATTTCATTTGGAAATGAACTGAAGAAATAATGAAAATAGGACTCAGATTTTTAAATTTTTCTGTAACTTTTTGCTATCCATTCATCACTGTGTCAATTTTTTTGAAAGGCTGAAACCTCACAGGAATTTTTGACAAGAGAGACAAAAATCAACTAGAAAATGTCCACTTCTTTGCTCGGTGATGATCATCTGTCATTTTCTTGACATCCCCCCCTGCACAATGCATTCTTCCAGCATCCTATCTCAGAATATAAAATATAAATCTGATTGCAGCTAGAGATAACATGCATCAATAATTAAATACACATCCATTTCAGCACAATGTTTATGTTAATGGAAATGTCAGTGAAAAACTTCATTCTCTACATATGCAAGAAGACTTTTACATATATACTTGTAAGTGAAGTAAAAATGAAATACCTGATAATTGAATAATAGTAAATTTTAAACTGAAGACTTATTTCTCAGTTTTGAAGAAATTGATGAAGATTTTTTAACTTTACAGTTAGATACTATAAATGCGTTTTATCACTTATAACCAGAATAATCTAGTATTATAAAATGATATTTGTGTCACTGAAATTGTAGAACTATGAATTCTTTCAAGCTTTTTTTCCTTTATGTTTAAGCCTATTCAAGAATTCTCAGTAGTCATGTTATATATATATACTTCTTTTGGAGGATTGGTGTTCATTTCTTTGTGTAAATGTTTAAATCTCTTTTTTAACCCTTCATGAAAAATAGATTATTTTTCATATAATATATCCCAATTATGATTTGCCCTCCAACTACTCCTCCCAGTTACTCCCCAACTCTCCTTACACTGGATCCATTTTCTTTCTGTCTCTCATTAGAAAAGAATGGGGTTATAAGTGATAACCAATCACAACGAAATACAATGTAATAAGATAAACCCCTAACTATGATATTGAACTTAGATGAAATGACACAACAGGACGAAAAGAGTCTTAATATCATGCCAAGAATAAGAGATCCAAGCATTCATACACTCAGGACTCCCATACAAATTATAGTCTGAAAACTGTACAGAGAACCTGGAGCAGATCAGTGCAGGCTCTGTGTATGGTGCATCAGTCTCTGTGAGTTCATATGTTCCTGTCATAGTTGATTCCATGGACCTTGTTCTACTGGTGCCCACCATCCCCTCTGCTTCCTAGATTCTTTCTGTCTCTCCTTCCCTGGTGTTCAATGAACTCTGAGGGGTGGGATTTAATGGATATATTATCCCATTTAGACTCTCTCACTGCATAATGCCTGGATGAAGGCCTTTTTTTTTTTTTTTTTTTTTTTTTTTTGGTTTTTTGAGACAGGGTTTCTCTGTGTAGCTTTGCGCCTTTCCTGGGACTCACTTGGTAGCCCAGGCTGGCCTCGAACTCACAGAGATCCGCCTGGCTCTGCCTCCCGAGTGCTGGGATTAAAGGCGTGCGCCACCACCGCCCGGCTAAGGTCTCTTTTTGTTCCCTTCTGCTGACATGTTTCTCTAATGATGACTGGGTAAGGCACTGACTGACATGTATAACAGATTATCATTAGGAGTAATTTTATTGGTACAATTTTTCCTTATGACCAGTAGTATTTGTTTTTAACCTAGGTATCTGGGAGACCTAGTCTCTGGTTCTTGGTCACCCAAGCAGTGGGATGAGTATGGGATAAATCTGGAACGGGCCTGAAGTGAATAAGACATTGATTTCCTACTTCGACAAGGTTTGTGCCACCCTTGTCCTAGCATTCTTACAGGCAGGACATACAGTAGGTGAAAGATTTTGTGACTTGGTTGTGTTTATGTTTCTTTTTTCAGTAGCCTGCGTAGTATAGTTCCATACCAAAGACACAGAACTTAGGGGTGAATACTCCATGTAGGCAGCAACTGGTACTCTCCATGTTCGATGTATTGTATGGGCATTGTCCTAGGCAATGGGGCCCCACTGTCAGTAGAGAACTAACCATTTTCTTAGCAGCAGCCTAGGTTGCTTGGGAATTTTTATGTCCACTCCCTTGGCTAATAACTCAATTGAATGCAACCTAGTCCCTCTAATGGAAGCCTCTTTTGATGACAAGAGATTCCCATTTAAGACTCTATGTCATCCATTTTTGGAAGACCTCGTTAGTTTTACCTTCATCTATTTTAGGAAGTTTACAGTGCACTAACTTTCCATATAACTATCAAATGCCTTCATTTCCATCTTTCTATCCCCACATTGTCTCACTCAACCGTATGTTCCTTCTCCTATCTGATACTCCTGCTCCCATCCTCATCCAATCCCAGTTTACCTATAAAATCTGTTCTATTTCACCTCCCCCATGGAGATCCATGTGTCTAACCTAACCTCTCAAGGTCTATGGAATGATGCTTTGTTATCATTTATGTAAATGTTAATATCTGCACATAAGTGAATATGTAGCATATTTGTCTATGGGTCTAGGTTACATTTCTCATGATTATTTTTTTTCGAGTTCTAACCATTTACATGCAAATTACATGATGTCCATTTTTTTAATAGTCAAGTAATACTCCACTGTGTAAATGCACCACATTTTCTTTATCCACTTTTCTGTTGAGGGACATCTAGATTGTTTCCAGATGTTTGCTATTATGAGCAGAAGAGCAATGAACATGGTTGAGCAAGCATTCTTCTGGTAGGATGAAGCAACCTTGGATATATGCCCAAGTGTGGTTTAGCTGGATCTTGAGTTGGCTCGATTCCCAACCTTCAGAGAAAATGCCACACTGAATCCATAATGGTTGTACAAATTTACACTCCCACACTGGAAGAGTGTTTACCTGCTCCACACTCTTACAGTATGAACTGTCACTTGTATTATTTACCTTAGCCATTCTGAGGCAAGAAAGTTGGGATCTCAAAGTAGTTTTGGTGTGTTTCTGTAATCAAAGGACATTGTCATTCAGACAAGGCAGCATCCTACAGAATGGGAATGATTTTGACCAGATCCACATGTGACAGAAGGCTAATATCCAAACTATATAAAGAATCAGAGAAATTTGTCATCAACAAACATAATAATCCAATTAAAAATGGGGCACAGTTTTGTGCATGGTGATAGATCTACATCTATTTGCATTCCTCTACATGCTGACATCCAGTTATGCTAGCACCATTTGTTGAAGATGCTTTCTTTTTTCCATTGTACAGTTTTGTCTTCTTTGTCAAAAACCAGGTGTTCATAGTTGTGTGGATTAATGTCAGGGTCTTCAATTCGATTCCATTTATCCACGTGTTGGTTTTTTGGCCAATATCAAGCTGGTTTTATTATTAGAGCTTGAGATCAGGGATGGTGATGCCTCCAGAAGTTGCTTTATTGTACACTATTGGTTTTAGCTATCCTGGGTTTTCTGTTTTTCCAAGTGAAGTTGAGTATTGTTCTTTCGAGGTCTGTGAAGAACTGTGTTGGGATTTTGATGGGAATTGCATTGAGTATGTAGATTGCTTTTGGTAAGATTGCCATTTTTACTATGTTAATCTTAACTTCCATGATTATGGGGAACTTTCCATTTTCTGATATCTTCTTCAAGTTGTTTTTTTTTTTTTTTCAAAGACTTAAAGTTCTTGTCATACAGATCTTTCACTGTTTGGAGTTATTCTAAAGTATTTTGTAATATTTGTGGCTATTGTAAAGGGTGATATGTTCTGAAAATCCTCTCCTGTGTCAATACATTCAAGCTAGTCCCCACTTTCTCCTCAGTTAGGTTCAGTGTATCTAGTTTTATGTTGATATATTTGATCCATTTGGATTTTAGGTTTTTTTTAAAGATTTTATTTATTATGTACACAGAAGAGGATGCCAGATCTCATTACAGATAGTTGTGAGCCACCATGTGGGTGCTGGGAATTGAACTCAGGACCTCTAGAAGAGCAGTTGGTGCTCTTAACCTCTGCGCCATCTCTCCAGGCCCAGATTTTAGTTTTGTGCAGGATGATATATATGAATCTGTTTTCAGTCTTCCACATGTAAACCTCAAGTACATTTTGTTGAAAATACTCTTTTTTCTAGTATGTGTTTCTAATTTCTTAATAAAAATCAGGCGTCCATATGTATATATATTTATGTCTAGGTATTGAATTAGATTCCATGGATCAATATATCTATTTTTATACTAATAGCATGTAGTTTTTATTACTATAACTTTGTAGTAAAACTTGAAACCAAGAATCGTGAGACTTGCAGAAGTTCCCTTATTTCTCTGGATTGTTTTAGTTATCCTGGGATTTTTCATTCATCTATATGAAATTGACATTTCTACTTTCAAGATCTGTGAAGATTTGGCAAGGATTTTCATGGGAATTTCATTGAATTTCTATATTTCTTTGGAAGGATGACAATTTTTTACTATATTAATCTTACCAATCCATGAGCATGGGATTTTCTGATATCTTCTTTGATTTCCTTTTCAAAGACTTAAAGATTTTTATCACACAAGGCTTTCACTTGCTTGGTTATAGTTGCCATAAGATATTTTGTATTATTTGAGCCTATTATGAAAAGCATTTTTTTCCTCAGATTTCTTCCTTAGGCCATTTGTCCCTTTTTTATAGGAGGGCTATTTATTTTGGGAGTTAATTTTCTGTCCAGCGACTTTGCTGAAGATGTTTATCAATTGTAGGAGTTCCCCAGGGGAAGATTTCTGGTGACATGGAAACTATTATACCATCTACAAATAAATATACTTTGACTTCTTCCTTTCTAATTTATAACCCCTTGATCTCATTCAGTTGTCTTATTGCTCTTGTTAAAACTTCATGTTAGAGATATGGAGAGGGTAGACATCCTTGTCTTGTTTCTGATTTTAGTGAAATTGCTTTGTGTTTCTCTTCCTTTGATTTGATCCTGGCTATTTCTTTGATGTAAACTATCTTATTATGTTTAGGTATGTTCCATTTAGTCTTATCCTCTCCAAGACTATTGTCATGAAAGGGTATTAGCTTTTGTCAAAGGACTTTTCTGCATGTAATAAGACAATCATGAATTTTTATTTGTTAGTTTTTTGTTTTGTTCTGCTTTCACTTTGCTTATAAGGTAGATTACATTCACTGATTTTCATTTATTAAACCATATCTCCATTTCTGGGATAAAACCTTTATTATGTATTCTTGGATTTAGTTTTCAAGTATTTTATTGAATAATTTTGCAGGTATGTTCATAGGTAAATTTGTCTATAATTCTCTTTTGTTGTTGAGTCTTTATTTGATTTAGCTATCAGGGTAATTGTGGCCTTATAAAATGAATCTGGTAATGCTCCTTTTTCTATTTTGTAGAATAATTTGAGGAATATTGCTGTTAACTCTTCTTTGAAAGTCTTTTAGATTTCTATGCTAAAACCATCTGGCTCTGTTCTTTTGAAAATGTATATGTATGGAAGATTTTAATAGCTACTTTAATTTCATGAGAGCTTACAGGTCTATTTAAATTGTTTACCTGAACTTTATTTAATTTTTGTAGGTGATACTTATTGAGAAAATTATCCATATGTTTTAATTATCCAATTTAATGGAAGACATTAAATTATGTACTTAAGATTCTTGGATTCCCTTGGCATCTCTTGTAATGTCCCCATTTTCATTTCTGACTTTGTTAACTCAGATATTCTCTGTCTGCAGTTTAGATAAAGGTTTGTCTTTCTTTTTTATTTTCTGAAAGAACCAACTCTTTGTTTTATTGTTTTTTTATAGTGTTCTCTTTGGTTCTATCTTATTTATTTCAGCCACGAGCTTTATTATTTCTTACTGTCTGCTCCTCTTTTGGGTGTGATTACTTCTTTTTGTTCTATTACTTTCATGTTGCTAGTATGAGAACTCTGTCCATTATTTTTGTTTGTTTATTTTGTTTTATTGTTTCTTTAATTTTAAAAGGAAACTCTTTTTTATTTAATATATATATTACAGGAAATGAAACACAAGAAGCCAAAAACAAAATCACCCACTCACAATCAGCTCAGCTTTTTGTGTCCCTCTAGGTTTAGCAATGGTGCATATGTTTCGGTAACTGAGATTACACAGTATGTGCCATGCTTCCCCTCATAGTGTGAATATTTACAAACTAAAAATCCCATGCTAAATGAGTATTTTGATAACCAAGAATACATCATGCCTTCTCAATCTGAAGATTAAACCCTAATATTGTCTTTCTTGGCAGCAAAATTTCATAGAAGACAAAAATGGCAGCAGGCCTCTAGATAGAATTACTGATAAAGTTATAACTAAAATTTTGCATTCTCATAATACTTAGCTTACAAGGAAACATTATTTTAATGTAGGCAGTTAATGTTATGAGTTTGCCTCTAATATTACTTTCATTGTGTACTATAGTTGAGTATGTTGTATATTGATTTTCGCTGAGTTCTAGAAAGTCTGTAATTTCTTTCTTACTTTTATCTTGAACCATATTTTTATTCAGTAGAATTTTATTCAGTTTCCCTGAGTTTGTAAGCATTCTGATGTTCATATCCAGCTTTAATCCATAGTGATCTGATAGGATGTAGGGAGTTCCTTCAATTTTCTTGTATCTATTTAAACTTACACTGTGTCCAAGAGTGTGTCCAAGTTTAAAGAAAGTTCTATGAGGTTCAGAGAAGTTATATTCTTTTGTGTTTGAGCAAAATGTTCTGTAAATACCTGTTACTTGGTTTATAATGTCTGTTAGCTCCATTATTTTCTGTTTATTTTTTTATTATTATTATTTCTAAACAGTTTGGATTAGTTTGTCTGAAACTGTCTATTGCTAAGAATGGGATATTGAAGTCTCCCTGTGTAATTGTGTTTGATAATATGTGATTTAAGCTGTAGTACTGATAATGATTCTTTTACAAACTTGGCTGCCCTTGTACTTGGGGCATAGATGTTAAGAATTGAAACACCATATTATTGGATTTTTTACTTGGATGAGAAAGTAGTATCCATCCCATCTCTTTTAGTTTTGGTTTAAAGTCCATTTTATTAGATATTTTAATGGCTATATCAGCTTACTTCTAAGGTCCATTTGTTTGGAATATCTTTTTTGCCACTCTTTATGCTGATCAATTATCTATTCTTGATGCTGAGGTTTGTTCCTTGGATGCAACACGATAATGGATCCTGTTTTCACATACATTCTCTTAGTCTATGGCTTTTTCATTTGGTCATTGAGACCTCTGGTATTGAACAATGATTGCTTATTACTATTTCTTGTTGTTGTGTTTTTGGTGGTAGTGGTCTGTGTGTGCATATGTGTGTGTGTGTGTGTGTGTGTGTGTGTTTAAGAATGTGAGTGTGTGTGTTTCCTTCTTTTGATTTTGCTGCTCTGTTTCCATAGGTGTAAACTCATTAGTTGCAGTTTTCCTTCTAGCACTTTCTGTAGGGCTGAAATTTTAGATAGATACTGTTTACATTTGGCTTACTAATGTAATGAATATCTCATTTTCTCCATCTGAGGTGATTGATAATTTTTCTGGGTATAGTAGTCTTAGCTGGAGTCTGTGATCTCTTAGATTCTGTAGCTCATCTGTTGAAGGCCTATCTGGCTTCTAAAATCTCCACTTAGAAGTCAGGAATAATACTAAAAATCTGCCTTTATATCTTACTTGGTCTTTTTCCTCTACAATTTTTTAATATTCTTTAGTTCTCCTGAAGCTGTAGTGTTTTCATTATTTTGTGCCAGGGGATTTCTTTTCTGGTCCAATATATTTGGTATCCTCTGTGTTTTTGTACCTTTATAGGCATTTCCTTCTTTAGGTTAGGAAAATTACCTCTATGATTTTGTTGAAAATATTTTCTGGGCCTTGTGATGAGATTATTCTCTTTCTTCTCTTCCTATTATTCTTAGGTTTGGTCCTTTCATAGTGTCCCAGGTTTTCTTGATATTTTGTGTCAGGAGTATTTCAGATTTAACATTTTCTTTGACAGATGAATCCATTTATTCTTCAGTGCCTCAGATTCTGTGTTCCATCTCTTGAATTCTCTTGGTGAAACTTGACACTGTCTTTCATGTTCAAATTACTGACTTTTTCTTTCAAAAATTCCCTGTTTCTTTCTTCTTCGCTGATTCTATTCGAATCTTAGATCTTCAACAATTTTATTCATTTCTTTTCACTTGTTTTTCTACCTTTTAAATAGAGATTTATTCATCTTCTCTTTAAGGACTCCTATATCCCTGTATAGTTGGTTTTAAGGTCTTTTTCCTGTGCATCAGCTACAAGGCTTGATCTGGTAACATAGGAGTGCTTTACAGGAAACATATTTTCCTGAATGTTATTGATTATGGTTTTCTTTGGTGGCATCTAGGCATCTGGCTTTGGGATGATTACAGGTTTAGAAGGTGATTTCTGAATTTGTCTTTGTTGGGTGGAGATGTTTGGTTCTGTGGTTTCTGTTTCCTCTCTGTTTTTTTTTTTTTTTTTTTTTTTTTTTTTTTTTTTTTTCCCCAGAGAGTGTGATAGCTGTGTGTTTTCTCCTTCTCTGGGTTACTCCGCTAGTTATTCACAGGAAATGTCTACTGCTATAGGAAGTTGAAATACTGAGATGAATTAGAAAAGGAAAGTAGAAGAAGTACCACTGCCCCGAGGACCATCCTCCAAGCAGCATGGGGCTTGATATGGATCCAAGGGAGTCAGTAAACTAGGACTCTTTATGTGAGGGTATAAGGAAAAGAAACATACACTAATGATGATTTCCTTCTGACTTTTTAAAAAAATTCTTTGTTATTATTTTGCTTCTATAGCTTATATATCCCAACAAAATTTTTCAGGCAATATAAAATCCAATGTGATTATGTTCTAATTTTCATGTGAATGATTATAAGTAAAAAAAAAAAAACCCACCATGTTTTCCATATCCCATACATGATTAAACATTTTACATATTACAGGTGAAAAACAAATTTTCCCAAGAACCCACATAATTCACATATCAGAAACTTGTTAGAGATTAACAGAGTGTGAGCAAGCAAGGTATTTTTTTTCAGTCAGTTCTTTTACTGGCACTCTGCATTTTTTTTTTCAGCTACAAAGAAAGGCCAATTTTATTATCTATTTCAAAAGGTAATCTTATAAGAAATCTTAGAAGAATCACAAATCTAAATTTTTACATATGAAAAACAGTCATCTCTACTTTTATTATTTAGGTGTGCATACCCACTCATCAACAATTTTTTTTTAATCTTTTAGATCAGGAAGCTAATGGCAGAAATTGGTATATGGAATTAATCATCACCTTCAGTTATCAACCAATCATAGCAAGGAAGGCACATCAGCCAGTAATAAGAGCGCTACTGTGTACTTGTTCCCTGACCTTAACAAGTCCCTCACTCAGCTATGTGGCTTCCTAAAGCTTTAGATTGCTTTCTTGGGTTTTCCGCCTCAATGCTGTTCACAAAAACATTTCAATCTAACCTTAAGTTATTTTTAAATCTTTACTTCAACTATGAAACACTCCAAAACCTGTGAACACATTTTCTAACATTAAGATTAAAATAATTTAAGCTAGCAGGGATGTTGGGACTCAATTCTTTTTCTTAATCATTAACCTAAGGCATCATCTATAGGGTTCCTAAGTAGAAAGTATGACACGTCCTTGGTTTACTTGTTATCTTCTGCAGCCTCTCCTTTGTCAGAAGCAGGAGCAACATTTATCCTGCTTTTACCTGTGTTAATTTGTCCACTAAATGAACCTCTACCATAATCCCTTACTACATTTATTAAAAAGCCTCAATCATCAAAATTCAATTTAAGCTGATACCATTATTGCATAAAAATCCTTGTTTTAGTTAAATAGTCCAGCTTAGGAGGAAATCATCTTCATAATAATTGACAGACGAAAATGCCCATAGAACAGGATGTTTCCATCAGATAGTTATATTACATTAAGGTCAGTGGGGATCTCCACACCCCATTCACACCATGCCAGATACCAGGGAAAAATGGCAGCGGCAAACATGCAAAGACACAGCAGTAGCAAGAAACATTCTGGAGCCAAGGCTCTGGGGCCTTGCCTGTCTGAGATTCACCCATCAGGATTGTATTCCCGGTGGGTAGAATCCCTGAAGTCCATTGCCATCTGCTTCTTCTCTGACATGGCCACTGGCCGAGAAGTTCTTTGTGATCTGCTGGGGAGAAGCCAGAGAGGAAAGGGGTACAGCTGCAGGTTTTCTTGCTATAGAGCTGGTGATGAGACTGGAGTGGTTGAGTCTGGAGGAAAAGAAGTGGAGGTGTGGATCCACTGTCAGCCTACTTGATGCCCTGGGAGCAGAAGTCATTGGGTGATCGGGGAGTGCCTGCTGAGGTTAGTGTATAGAACAAAGCAAAGACTGATGGGAGGGGAAAATCTGTGGGGTCCGTGGGAGATGGGTACAGGGGAACAAGGAAGATTGGTGTAGATCTTTCTCTACAGAGATGAGGATGAAACTGAGGGATTAGATCTGGAGGAGCACAGGGAAAAGAGATCTACAGTCAGCTTACCTGGTTTTTGTGTCCATATGTCTTAATGGGAGTATCTAATACTAGCTCTCTTAATTCATATATATTTTAAATTACAAAATATTAGTTTTAATAACACTAGCTTTTCAATTCTAGGCTTAATTTGACAACTACAATTAACTTATTTGATAATATAACTTATTAATATATTATGTTTATTTCAAAGTTTTTCTGTCTAAAGTCTGTTAAATATAATTGCAATAATCACAAAGGATATTTGTATCATAAATAACTAATTCAGTCTACATGGACTGTAAAGTGAAGCACCATACATCACTCTTGATTACTTATTTCCCTTTGAGAGACTAGTTTTCATTTGATTTCAGAGTGTCTTATCCCTTGGAATGTCTTATAAATTCCTTAGCAGGTTACTGTCAGTGTTCAGGCTCCAGGTGTAAATTTTGTTCCTTCTGAAAGTTAAAGGTTAAGTTTGCATTGTTATCTTAATTAAAGTTTTGTTATTACATTTTTTCAGAAGCTTTGAATTTTATATTGAACTAAAAAACATATAATATTTCAATCCATTTTCCTTCTAACATTCAGACACGTAAAATCTAGAATCCCTTGATACTAAATACGAATATGTCATGCATGTTATAATTGAATATGTCCATCCACGGTCTCTAAATATTTTTCATCTTGAGTCTCTTCTAATGTTTTATGCCTCACTAAAAGTGTCAAAAAATCTACTCAGTTCAGTAAGGCTTAATGGTACTATTTATTTATCCTTACAACTTCTTTTTTTAATAATCCCAAACATTGTCCAATTAAATCCAAAATCAGTCCATGATTCCCTTGAAAATAATCTTTTAAGCTATTTGTTTTATTAATGTCAATGCCATACTAATCCAAATCAATGTATTGCCTTAACTTTATGAATGTTAGCTTCATTAGCTTGCCTCAATACCCTGCAGACTGAGTATTTAAACAATAATTATAAAACAATGATATGTTTTGTGTCAATGTGATAATGAATTATGGTTTTAATTTAAAGTATGTAAGGACAAAAATCAAGTTAATTATTAAAATGGTCACGTTAAAAAATCAAAACATTTATTATTTTCTCATAGATATCACAAACTAATTATCATTCATTTTCCTTTAACTACTCCATTGTGAGAGCATCCTGGCTAGCTTTAGAGCAGGCAGGGAAAATGATCAGAGTGAGGTAAAAATGAGACTCATATCAGCCTCATTTTGATACCACGGCTAGGCCAGGACTTCTGAAGTCTGACCATTGATCATTTTACTTTACCCATATTTAAACACTATATTTTTTGGGGAAAATTCTGATTACTCTTATCTCATTTCTGTGAGTACAGCAATGCTTAAGACATATTCACTTTGAAGCATTTTACGAAATATATATATATATATATATATATATATATATATATATATATATATCTGTGCTTTAGTGGAAACTTGTTATCCTGAATGTTATTGATTGTGTTGGGTTTTTGTTGTTGTTGTTGTTGTTATTTTGCTGGCATTTAGATATGTAGGTTTGGGATAATTATAGTGTTTATGTAGTGCTTTCTGGATTTGTCTGTTGTGTGGATGTTTGGCTCCTTGGTTTCTGTTTCCTCTCTAATCCATCTAATATAGATTCTTGTTGACTTAGAAATAATGCTCAAGATAAAATCTAGAGAAAATGACACTAAAATAACATAGAAGTCATATAAGCTGTTGTAAATTACAAATGATATCACTCATCAGGATGAGTTTTATGGCCTAAAGTAATGCTCAAGATTTTTAGGAAGGGGAAGCCTGGGATAGACAAACGTAATATTCTAGGCAACATGGGATGAGTCTGGCTCAAAATATAGCAAAGGATTAATAGTTTGTAAAATACATTTTTCCCAGTATTCCAGGAGGAATAGCTAAGCATCTCATTCTATTGATGAGGTAAGCTATGTGATTAACATTCCTGGCTTCTCCAATGTTCATCTGTGTGAAAAAGGGCCTTTTGGTCTTCCACACTCCATCAGGTAAATTACTCTTGTTTTTAAACTATCCATAATTGCCATTATTGCATCTAGAGCTGATCTCAATAACTCATTGTTCAGTGTTAAAGTTTAAGAAATTTTTTGACCTATCAAACATATAATATAAGCAAAGCAGCCTTTTTGTGTCAAATTGGGAAAGATTCATGTCAATTCATAACCTTATAAGGTATAATTTTTCTATCAATATTAATATAAAAATTTGCCCACTACAAGTACACCTTTGACAATCACACATTTCAGGTTTATGGTTATTTTATAAACTTGGCTCTATGAACTATTAATTTTCAAAAGAGAGATAACCCATAGAGAATAATAATACTTTTACTTAGAGCATTGTAGTGATTTGGATGAAAATGCCCCCTATAGACTCATAGGGGGTAGCATTATTGGAGGTGTGGCATTTTTGGAGTAGGTATGGCCTTCTTGGCGGAAGTCTGTCACAAGTGGTAGGCTTTGAGGTTTCAGAAGCTCAAGGTAGGACCAGTGGACCATTCTTTCCTTCTGCTGCTTGTAGATCTGCAGATAGAACAATCGGCTCTTCTCCAGCACCATGTCTGCTTGTGTGCTGCCATGCTTTCTGTCATACTGATAAGGGACAGCACCTCGGAACTCTAAGCCAGCCACAACTCAATGCTTTCCTTTATAAGAGTTACTATGCTAGTGATGTGTCATCACAGCAAAGGAAATTTTAAGACAAGCATAAAAAAAATCAAAATGTATTTGGAATATAATCATATTTCCTAATGTAGCATGAATCTTAAAGATTCTTCCTAATAAAATCAAACCTGAGGCAGGTATTGGGGTGAACTGTAAGATCAGAGAACCAGAACAAGCCACAGCTAACCTCACCTGGCCAATTCCTCAACTGATCTTGTTTCCTCAGACTGGAAGCCTCTATGTCCTCATATCCGAATGGCTCTCAGCTGAACTGTGCCGCTCAAAACCTAAAAGCTTAATCAGCCAAATGCTTAACCAGCCAAAATGCTTCTAGTTTCTGGTCCTCACGCCTTATATACCTTTCTGCTTTCTACCACCACTCCCTGGGATTAAAGGCATGAGTCACCATGCTTAGCTATATCCTTGAACACATGGATTTCTGCCTAGCTCTGCCTCCCAAGTGCTGGGATTAAAGGTGTGTGCTACCACTGCCTCTCCTCTATGTTTAATATTGTGGCTGTTCTGTCTCTGACCCCAGATAAGTTTATTATGGTACACAATATTTTGGAAAACACAATACCACCACAGCCTAATGTAGATATATGTTGAAAAAAAGCTAAAGCAATAGTAAGACAAGGAACTCTGCTAAAACATTTTCAAAAGCTATGCTATAATATACATCAAGTAATCATTGCTATGATTCTGATCTAAATTATAGCTAGATAACACAAAATTAAAATTGCATGAAATTATAATGACATTGCATAGAAAATGTCAATATGTATGGCAGAAAGAAGGCAGTGACATTATAGAAAGTAATTTACACTTATGTGTTGGCATAACTCATTTCATAGTATCTTTTGTGCTTCAGAGATACTGCACAGCTGAGCTGTTTATATTTTGAAGACGATGACCTCACTGTGTTGCACAAATCTTTTGATAGTTTATAATATTGCATGTGTCAGTGTCACCTTTTTGAAAGTTTCTTAAGATTTCAATACTTTTTATTAATCCTGAAGCTAACTTTTCTACCTTCAGTCACCATTTCTCTTGCTTACATCCCCATGTCCCAATCTGAGCATACTTTCTATGCGAGTCCACCTTTCCAAAGTAGAAACAAACATGTTAATTTCAGTGTCCTCCTGTTTACCACTCAAGCCAAATCTCAAATAAAAAATTACTAAAGAAACTACCAAAACCTCTAAAACAAAAATAAATCATCCCCAGTAGGAAAGTTTATCTCTATAAGTGTTCACATTACAAATTTGTATCTTGAGTCTTGATTTCTTCATCTGAACACTGTTGGCTGAAGTTTTCCTGTGTTGTGCAGTGGCTCAGTCCCAAGTAAACACATAGAGGCTTATATCAATTACAAACTGTTTGGCCTATGGCTCAGGCTTATCATTAACTAGCTCTTACAACTTAATTCAATACATTTCTATTAATCTAAGTTTTCCCATGTGGCATTGTGGCATTACCTGTGTTCCATTGCATCTTGTCCCCACCCTTACTACCCACCCTCCTTACACCCTGGCAGTGCTCAGCATCTCCTCTGACTCCACCTTCTTCTTCTTGCCTCTCTGTTTGGATTCACTGTCTGGCTATATTCTGCCTTTCCATAGGTCATAGCAGCTTCTTTGTTAGCCAATGGTAGCAACACATATTCACAGCATACAAAAAGACCATCCCATTGCAAAATACATTTTATACAAGAGTGCACTTTTTTTTCAGTCCTCACGTGTTTCTTTTCTCAGGTTTGTGTAGCTAGAGTTTTCCTGCCTGGCCCACAGTCAGGACAAATCTCTCTCACCTGCCAGTCCCACAGTCACTCAAATCCGACCAAGTAAACACAGAGACTTATATTGGTTACAAACTGTATGGCCGTGGCAGGCTTCTTGCTAACTGTTCTTACAGCTTAAATTAATCCATTTTCATTAATGTATACCTTGCCACATGGCTCGTGGCTTACCGGCGTCTTCACATGCTATTTGTCATCGTGGCAGCTGGCAGTGTCTCTCTGACTCAGCCTTCCACTTCCCAGCTTTATTCTCCTCCTTGTCCCGCCTATACTTCCTGCCTAGCCAATGGCCAATCAGTGTTTTATTTATTGACTAATCAGCAACACATTTGCCATACAGAACATCCCACAGCAGGTTTGTCTTGGTGACATTTTTGTTGTTGTTACATTACATTTTGTTCTGATGTAATGTAAGGAATTGATTTTATGTTTATTTTAAATAAGTCTTCCTTCGTGGTTAATAATGCAATCAATTTTAGAGGAGGTGTCATGTTGAACACTAGTGAAACTTTGATCTGTTGAGTGTAATGTTCTGTAGATATCAGCCTATGACATAATTTAGCTCTTTTTCTTTCATTATTTTAAGTACATATTTAAGTATCTAGGGATACTTATAATAGGGATATTGAAATATGCCATTTATATTGAGTGTAGACATGTGTGAACTATTGTGCCTCTTCATATATGTTTTATGAGTAAAGCCTCAAGATTTAGTATGAAAACCTCTAATATACTTGCTACTTTTAAGATTTCTAGTTATTTTCTGTGCTTGTCTACTTCTTGATCTATGTTTGAGAAATACCTAGTAATCATTTTATCTACTGTCTTGACTAAGCATTAGGTTTTATTACATGTCTTTTGTCATGAACTGTATTTTGTTTTCTTGAATATATCCCATATTTTTACAAATTTTGGTCATGTTCATTAATTTTCTTTTTTAATGTGTTTCTATATATATCATTGTGCTGGCTTAGTCCTCTATTCTTGATATTCATTCTTCTCATTGTTCCTGTTGTATGTTTGATGATGACTTCTATTGGGTTATTTGATTTGTTTACCAAGTTTATATTTTATTTTTCAATGTCTTTGTTACTTTGCTGAATTTTTCTTCTATATGTTTCCTTATTCTTCAATTATTGTTAATATTGATGCATGAATACATTGAGGACTCCCACTATGTTTTAAGGCTGAATTCTTGAGGTTGGCTAATCAATCTTTCATCGACTACATTAACATTCTTGCTTAGATCAATTGATTTTGTATGTTTCCTTTCAATGGTAGCAATTACATTTCTTATACTCAGTTCTTGGATCCTTTTATAGTTAGTACTCATATTTCTTTCTAGCCACCAATCTATCTCATTTTGAAGATAGAAAACATGATTTATAAATGTGAAAAAGGGAATTATCTCTACAGCATAGTGATATAAAGATAAATAGTACATCCTACAAGTGACACTGACACATAGAATATTATAAACTATCAAAAGATTTGTGCAACACAGTCAGGTCATCATCTTCAAAAGTTGAACAGGCCGGGCGGTGGTGGCACATGCCTTTAATCCCAGCACTCGGGAGGCAGAGGCAGGCAGATCTCTGTGAGTTCGAGGCCAGCCTGGACTACCAAGTGAGTTCCAGGAAAGGCGCAAAGCTACACAGAGAAACCCTGTCTCAAAAAAAATAAATAAATAAATAAAAGTTGAACAGAAGGTTGAGCCAGTATCATTAATTAAATGGCTGACATTAAAGAAGATTTTTAAAAAATAAAGATTCCTTTTATTTTAATGCATGTGTGAGGGGATGGATGCCACATGTGTGCTGGTGTCTATAAAGGCCAGAAGTTTTCCTGAATCTGGAGTTTTAAATGGTGGTGAACATGTATTGGAAACTGAACTCAAGACTAAAGAGCAAACTCTCCAGTGCCATAAATAACATTTTTAATGAAGACAAATAGTATAACATTGGAAAAGATTAAAATATTTTGGGACTTTCAGAGTTACAGAAGAATGGTCAATCCCTGTCTTCAACGCTGCAAAGATGTGGTTACTTTTGGTTAGTGGCTAATACATCTTGTGATACCTCATTTAAAATAATTGACACCTATAATTCTGAAATCTAAAGGCCCCTAAACAATTGTTTTAAATTGAATTTACTCTGCAAATGCACTCTAAATAGAGTAATGAGACCTAAATGAGATAACATCTGTTTATGCCATAGTTTACTAAATATTGTACATCTTCCATTGAGACATATATATTGAATATCTCCATTGAAGTTTTAATCTGTGATCTCTTTGATCTCTTTATGAATAGAAGTACAGTTCTTAGACATTTAAATTTAATTGGATTAGCAAACCAATTGCTAAAGCATAGAGCTAATTTTAAAAGCTAATCTTTAATATTTTGATCCTCTAAAACTAAATCTGTACTAATTAGTGTTACATACAGAAATAAAACCACCAGGAGGGATCTCTCTCTCTCTCTCTCTCTCTCTCTCTCTCTCTCTCTCTCTCTCTGTGCGTGTGTGTGTGTGTGTGTGTGTGTGTGTGTGTGTGTGTGTGTTTATGTGTTTTACCAGAAGAACTGACTTATGCTGTTACAGGAGCCAAGAGAGCCCATGATCTGTTGTCTTATGAGAATTATCACTAAAGAATCAGGAAAGCAGTGATAAAAGTCCTAAAACTTTATGATAGGGAACAAGATTGAGTGGGGTTGGGTGTTATATGGTAGATTAAAAGAGAGTTCTAAAGTGTCTCAAATTACAAGTGCTGAGGTCTGATTGTGAGAAAAGATATACGTACATTGTAAGATAGAAGCAAATATGACCTTGATATATGTTCTGTGTAGACCATCTTTAATAAAGTACTCATTCCTTTCCACATTGGTAATCAGTCAATGACTAACATACAAATCGTTATATAATTACCCTCACAGAAATAATTTCTGGAGATATTTGGGCAACATTTTTCCTAGTTAAATTGAAACAAAATTATTTTACTCACCATAGTAACTACTTAATTCCAAACAAGAACAAACTTATTTATCAATATTAATAGTAAATAAAATTGATTTGTGATGATATAAATATTTTAGACCTAGTTTTAATAATTTTCCATACATTAACAAAGAGTCACCAGCCAGACACAGAGGAAGCATGATGACAAGGCAGAACTGAGTAAAGGTACCAAGCCACATGGCTAAAAGTAAATAAAAATTATGGGTTAATTTAAGTGTAAGAGCTAGTCAGTAATAAGCCTGAGCTGATGGCCAAGTAGTTATAATTAATATAAGCCTCTGTGTGTTTACTTGAGGAACATGAGTGTAAGAGATTTGTCCCAACCACTGGCTGGCTGGGACACAGGAAAACTTCCAGCTACATTTGGCTCTCATTATTGGCCATTCAACCACACAGACCTAAGAAAGCTTAAAAATTCTGAACACACAGAAACAGAGCCACACTAGGCTTCCTGGTCTTCCAGTCTGATGCCAGTAGCAACATAGAGACTCATCTCCCAACAGCTTCCTGTAAGATGGAGCTGGCCACCATAAGCTAAACAGCATGGTGGATTCCCACCACAGTACACAATGGTGTCTACAAGCCACACAACACACTGTGTGTTGGATTTAGCTTTTGCTAGTAGAAGAAGAAAAAAAAAAAAAAAAGAAGTTACTGGACTACGTGCTGCTGGATGGTGGCATGGACCCACTGCCTCCCAGAGTCAGCAGAAAGCATGGCTCCCAAAGCTGGCAGTAAATTACCTCTGCCATGTTGAAAAGCTAAGATGGGTAAGATAGGCAGAGTCAGCACCCAAGGCTGCTGCTTCTGTACTAGCCACCACGGTTTAAAACAATAGATTCGCAATAAGACAGATTCAAATGGGATAAACCCTAAACACTTTACAATGTATGTAAAAATGTATGTAGGCTTGGAAGAGAGAGGAAAGGAATATGGACAGTTATATAAAGAAATGGAAACCTTTAAAAAATAAAGTCTTTAAAAGAGACAGTAAAAGTAATATAAAAATAAGCCACATAAAGATGGAAATCACACAGAGAGTCTGGATTATATTATCTTTGGGATTTTTTTCTGCAGAAATACATTTGATTGTAAAGGCTACTCAGTTAATATAATATAATATATTTTATTAAAGGTACCTTGACTTCAAAATTTATGTCTAAGGATATGTTGCTTTGGAAAGGAGGCTCTGCTTGTGTTTCCACAGAAGATGAGAAACTGTGGATATGTTCCAGGTTAAGATGGATCAGATTTGATCAAGCCAGACCTCCTGAACCTTAACAGATGGTACCTATCAACAAAGGTTTTCCCAGAACTTGACTATTATCTTGAATTTTCTCAGGATCCCCAGAAGACTACCAGTGCACCCTATCAACAAGGAGTACCCTAGAACACTACACTCACATTCCTGAAAAATAGATTATGGATGTTTGCTTTTGTTTAGATTGTTGGTTACAAATTGTTATTGGTCAGAATTAATCTTTTTCTCAAAGAAGAAAAAGGATATGATATAGAAATATAGGATATAGATATTATAGGAGATTATTGAATCTACTTTTCAAGAACAACAACTTGTTTAAAATGTTTTACATTGCTATAGATTTTAGTTTATTGAAATAAATTTAGAGTTAATTTTGTTATACCATAGTATATAATTTTTACTCTTGTTTAAGGTATTATGTTTACACCTTAAACTCATTTAAATTGTAATGGATAATTAAGAAATACAGATTAATAATTAGTAATCTATGATAGTCAAACATAGTTATGTTAGTTAATTTTTTGAGTTATACATAGATATAATTCAATTAGGTAGGTAATCTTCAAGTACTTCAAAGACCTACAAAATATGGCATTTAAAAATATTTTAAAAACTTAGACTTTCTGGACAGTGAGACACATCTGCTCCTGGCAACATCAATTTACTGCAAAGAGGAAAATGGGCGTTGAAGACACTCCATATGGAGTTTATCTTCTTCTTTGCCGAACTGGCCATTTGAGCAAGAAACTGTTCTTGCCTTGACTGCTTGACAAAATGTTGTATAAACTGGACATGCAGAACCTATAGGAAGTTGACCACTGAACTTTGTAAGGCGAGATGGTCCTTCATGTTCCTGCTTCCCAGAAGAAACTGCCAGACATTCTACAGGACATAGAGATAAATGAATGCGAGACTCTAGGCCTATAGGCTGAAGAAGGATTCCCCAACATTGCAGAAAAAACTTTGGGTAACTGTTCAGGTAGCCCGCTGTCTCTGTCATTCTAGAATTTTGGAAGTTGCTTACAACGCTCTTCCTGTTTACTTAGGTAATATTATATCCTTCTGAGATCTTTGATGTAGTTGAACTAGATAGTTATAATTTTCCTTGGTTATGATAAAAGATAAATTAGATATAAAACTTTAGACTCATAAATATAAGATAGATAGAATATTTTCTTTAATTTTGCCAAATATGAATGGACTAGTTATTGTAATTGTAATTCCTGCTTGATAACTATTCTATTATATGTAATTTTACTATGTTAAAGCTAAAACATTCCTTATTGTTTAGACAAAAAAGGGAAAATGCTGTGGGATAATGCCCTTGTACACTGGTTTAATAAAATGCTGATTGGCCAGTAGCCAGGCAGGAAGTATAGGCAGGGCCAACAGAAGAAGAGAATTCTGGGAAGAGGAAGGCTGAGTCAGGAGTCACCAGCCAGACACAGAAGAAGCAACATGACAAGGCAGAACTGAGAAAAGGTACCAAGCCACGTGGCTAAACATAAATAAGAATTATGGGTTAATTTAAGTGTAAGAGCTAATCAGTAATAAGCCTGAGCTAATGACCAAGCAGTTGTAATTAATATAAGCCTCTGTGTGTTCATTTGGTGGACACAAATGTGAGAGATTTGTTCTGACCACCAGCCAGTTGGGACATAAGAAAACTTCTAGCTACATGGCTCATGTTAGCTATAAATAAGGACAGAGTGAAATGGTAACTATTGTTCCCATATAATCTTCTCACTGATTATCATACCATCAATAAACTTTGTTTTGATATTTTGGATTAGAGATAGTGTCTTAGTGTGTTCTGCTAGCTGATCTGGACATGGTTGGCCTGGAATTTAAAACCAGCCTTCTTCAGCCTTTTAGTGCTAGAATATTGGCAAATATTTCCATGCCAAACTTTCAGTATGTTCTTCATGTATTGTAAATTATCAAGAGGTTTTGAACTAAGAAGATATAGGCTCCACAGGTTCTTGAGAGCTGGTTTGTTAACATATCTCTTAGAACATGGTGCAATAATTATTTTATAGTCTTTATACTTTGGTGAATCCTAGCCATTAAAATATAACAAATGAACACATCACATTAGGAATCACATTTTTTCTTATTATAATACATTAATGGAAACTAAAGTCAAGTTATTTCCTAGTATACAGACAATTAATTTAGTACTGTGCCATAATTCAACTTAAATACAAGTATGTTGGGGAAATGTTCCACAACTTGGTTGTGTATTTTCTTTCTAAATCATTTCCTTTGGTCAATTTTGCTCCGTGTGTGTGTGTGTGTGTGTGTGTGTGTGTGTGTGTGTGTGTGTATGCATACACACATATACATGTATAATTTTATATAAATATAGACATTTATGAAATGAATTTTTCTTGACACAAGTTAACAAATTTTCCTATAATTCTTTTGAAAATACGTTGTGACTTTCTACAAAAGTAAATATCTCTAATGACCAGTTTCTTTAGTAAAGATAGAATTTTGCTTGTTTAAGATAAATAATTATACAAATGAAACACACACACACACACACACACACACACAAACACACACACACACACACACACATATACACTGTCAGTAAGAGTCTATCAGGCAGCAATACAGCAATACAGTTAGAGCTTTTGTTTACGCCAATATTCTGTCAACTCATCTTCAGGTAACATTAGTGTAAATTACTGTTGAAAGTCTATAACATTGAAATTACAAACAATGTGATAATTTTTGAAATAACTAAGAGATCATGAAAGCAAAAGACAATAAAGTAATACTGGAAGTTAAGTGGCAAGTATTTACTCTAGCTTGCCATAAAAAAGTTAACATCTTGCTCAGCATGACAGACAGGTCAAAAAGAAATATTTGTGTAATGGAAATTAGCATCTTAATTTCTAAAATCATTAGAATGACAGAAGCAATTTTGATTGTTAGATATTAAAGGAAATTGAAACTCAGCTGGTAGATTACCTCTAATTAATTATTACAAGTAGCAGAATCCAGAGGAGATTATCTTGGGTGACATAATAAACATATTGAATTCATAAATGTATGTATATAAGCAAACAGGGAATTTACAAAAATGTAATTTCAAATTAATTTCTTAAAACATACATACTATAGTTTAGCCAACTTGTCATCCAATGAAGGGTGAATGTGCCCAGCTGTTTAAACACAAAGTGAGGTTCATATCATATATGCATATATACAGAAGCTGAAAGAATTAACATTTTAGACATTTACCAAGATAAGCACAATACAGAAAATGATTTAATAAAATGTCATTTTGAGGTAAACAGGTTCTTATTATGATCTAGTCATGTATAAATTTGGGTGATCTTCTAGCCAAGTGAGATTTTAAGAATGTCTTCTTTTAATGTTTGTTTAGAGACAGGGTTTCTCTGTGTAGCTTAGGAGCTTATCCTGTAACTCACTCTGTAGACCAGGCTGGCCTCAAACTCACAGAGATCTGCTGGCCTCTGCCTCACCAGTGCTGGGATTAAAGGCGTGCTCTACCATGCTTGGCTTAAGTATGTCTTTACATATTGGACTGATAATTGTCAGCAATAAGAAACAAGGATGTTAAGGATGATAATACATTTTTAAGGCAAGTTTAAAGGGAAAGCCTTAATTTAAAAGTTTAAATGAGATAGACATGAGATAATTATTATCATAGATGAATTTAAATATTCACAGGATTGATATTATGAGAAATGAATTTCATAGGCCATGCAAGAAATACTGTGTGAGCCAGGCGGTGGAGGCTCATGCCTTTAATCCCAGTACTTGTACTCAGGAGGCAGAGCCAGGCAGATCTCTGTGAGTTCAAGGCCAGTCTGGTCTACAGAGTAAGACCCAGGACAGGCACCAAAACTATCCAGAGAAACCCTGTCTTGAAAAAAAGGGGGGGGGGAAGAAATACTGTGTGCATTCAACATTATGTCTCACAAGTTTGTCATTAGAGAATTAATATTTAAAAAGTTTAGTGATTATATATCTTATCACACTGAAATAGTTTTGGAATCTTTTCAGAATATGCTTAATTTGAAAAAAAATAAAGATATTTAATAGAAATGTGACACAGAATGCAGAAGGTAAAGAAATGTTAAAGCCAACAAAGAGTGGTGGCAAGTGGAAAAAACTGACCACAATAAGTGAAAAATGAGGTGGATTAAAAAACAACAACAGTGATTTCAAATTCATCCTCAAGATAAACTTGAGAGAGAGATTTATTGGAAAAATACTTCCAAATTAACAGTCTATAAATCTGTTTTTCTCTGGAATTTACAACAGGTTAGTAATGACTTCAGGGAGCTAACTTTAATGCATTCATTTTTTTTTTTTTGGTTACTGTTCAGTTGCTATGAGGAGACACCATAAGCAAGCCGGTTCTTATTAAATCAAGCATTTGACCAGGGGATTTCATACTGTATTGGAGAGTCGGTACACAATCGTCATGGAGAGAAACAGGAAAGTATGGCACTTGAGCAATGGCCAAGGTCTTTACACCCTGATCCTCAGGCAACAGGCAGAGAAAGGAAGGCAAAGGGCCCTTCATCATAGACTCACCTCCTCAAACATGTATGCACCTTGTTCCCGAATAGTTTCCCTTAGTGGTGACCAAGCATTTCAACACATGTGCTTCTCAAGCCATTTTCATTCAAACCGCCACACATTTTATATATCATGCTACTCAACGAACTTTTTTATTAAATTATAGCAGCAACACACTAATTTGACAAGTGTAATGTGAGTACAGATACCACTGTTGCCCTTCCTTTTGAAGCAGAATGTGTTCACACTGGCTATTTATTCACTAACCTTTTTGCATAATATAAATCACTTAGAATATTTCTATAAAGTTTGTGTCAAAGTTTAGAATAAATGAAACTTGACTAGGGCTACACACACGGCTACATATGCATTATACATGAAGTACATGTGTACATGGAGAAATTTGAAATTAAAAAAGAATTAAAATTAAAAATATCAGTATGCTTTATTGGAAAAATACTTCCAAATTAACAGTCTATAAATTTAATTAAAATATTTAAGCAAGTGAGAATCTATTAGTCTGAATGAATTATGCTTCTACACACCCATGCATGACACCATCTCAGTTCTGTGCAATAGCTGGAATTAAACTTATTTCTTCCACTCTGTTAAGATATAACACTTATTTATAACAGCGATCATTATTTAATCTTGGCTTACTTCGAGTGTCTCATATCTCTCAGTTTCTAGTAGGAACAAGAATTCTATTAAATTGCTATTTATGATAGTATTGATTTCTATGATGTAGATAATTGTAACAAATTAATTCAGTTTGATATGGTTTTATAAGACTTTCCAGAAGATTGAAAATTGAACTGTTCTGTCAGATTAATCAAGCATCAGGTCATCTGGAGTCCACAACCAGACCATCAATTTCTCATCAGATTCCATGTCCATCTGACGACTGATTCAGCCATATCAGAGATTTCCTTTTATTCAAGCTCCTATACTCACACAGGTTTTCTTAATATTTTTTATTAAAGTATAATTATATTTTTCCCCCTCTCCTTCTTCCTTCCAACCCCTGTAGTAACCCCTTTGGCTTCTTCAATGCCTTCTTACTCTTATTGAAATCTGTGACCTTTTTTGCTTTAAATATTGTTGTTATACACACATATACATGTTATGCATAAACACAAATGCAGTGTGCAGAGGTAGGTTAGTGTTCCTATGTGTACATAATGTCACATCCAGCTACTTGGTATTCAATAAACAATAAAGTGTTCATCTACAGGAAAAACTATTATGGCTAATAGTCATTAGTTTTCTGTAGTTATTTATCTAGGGGTGGGAATACCTTGAGTTTTTCCTTTGTCCACGAGGATGTTTGTTAATGTTGTCACTCCTCAGTCATGTTTAGGACACCATAATTTGAAGTATCATAGATGAAGCTTCCCTGTCATTTCTAGGACATACAATCTTACAGCAGATTCTCTGGTGCTATGGCTCTTACAATCTTTCCTCCATTTGTTTTTTGCTTTTGCTTCACACACACACACACACACACACACACACACACACACACACAAGTATAACCTTATGAGTCCCTTTCTGTTGTTTGTGTATTTATGGTTTCATGGGTGACTATTTTGTACTAGAAAATGAATCAGGGGTCTCATCCCTGGGACAGGCTAATCCTCTCTCTCTCAGCAGTCATTAGTTGCCCTGAATTCTTTATCTATTGAAGAGACCATATGAGATCATCCCATTCATTGTTATTATGTCTATTGATATTGCTGTTGTTCAGGTTTTGTTTGTGTAGCCAAATCTATAAAAGGTTGTCTCAATCAGAGTTTTTCAGGTAGGTCTAGCTCCTATGGTACCAGAAAGTACTAAAGAAGATGCTAAGAGAGGGAAGCAATTAATAATTCTTCCCAGTGGTGACACCTATTTACCACAGCAATGACCAGCATGACAAGATATCCATAAAGGTACAAAACAGTAGCACTCACATGCTGGTGATATCCAACAGCTATCTAAGTGAACTTAAGTCCCTCTCAACATGAGGAAACTCATTTCTGGTATGAGAAACCTATCCAACTACTGGGAGCTAGTAAAGCCATGGATCATAGACAAGAATCTATTATCACCAATTTGCTAGAACAATATAATCCCTAACTACATTCTAAATGTTATCTTGAACCCACAGATAATTTTAGCTATCACTTCTCATTCAAGAAGCTTCTCTCTTTGACAAATTAAAGCCATTAAAGGAAGTAACAGTTGTTTATGAAGAAAAGATGAAAGAACTGTGGAAAGCTCAGCCTATATATATATATATATATATATATATATATATATATATATATATATATAACATTGTAACATTGCCCCTCAGTGCAAGTCTCAGGGAATGTCTTAGAAAAAGGAGTGAAAAGACCTTAACACCCAAAACACTAGAGAGATTTCTATACACCTATTTTAAAAATATTCTCATGAGTTCATTTTGAATCTCTCTTCATTTGTAATTTAGTTAAGTATGAATAGGAATTTCAAGATCCAATGGAAAATTATCCTCAGAAATAGGCAGAAAATATCCTTAGGTAGGTTTCAAAAACAGTGAAGGCATGTTTTTAGTTACTAATGTCCAGCCTAACAAAAAGAGAAGTGATTTCAAAATTTGAAGATTTTTGTCTTTTAGAAGTAATTTCTTGTACTGAATTCACAGAAAATGAACACAGTAATACTTGTCAAATTCAGTAAGAGCAACTTATTATCATATTTAAATGAAAAAAAATGGATGATTGACTCAATACTTACAACTAATGACTGGTTTATGTTTTGTAATCTTATGTAATTTCATCAATATACAGTGTTACTTATCCATATCTGGATAATAAATATAGTAGAATTATTGAAAGCAGAACAATCACAAAAGTAAAAGACCATTCAAACTGGCAAAAGAGTGTCCAGTGTGTAATTAATTAAAAAAAAATCACAGGAGACATGAAACTGGAAAGGAATTTATGGGAGGATGTAGGTATAAAAGTACAAGGGAGGTTCATTGCTGAGGAATAAAAAGAGCTGGAGAATTAAAGTAACAAATTTTGCTTGAAAATACCGTGGTTAAACCTAATACTATTTATGAAAACCATGAAGTAGAAAAGAAAATTGCACCTTATTAAAAAATTACAAAAAAATTTAGAACAGAAAAAAATTCAATTGTGCATAATGTTTATCTTTTTAAAGATATGATGCAATTTACTAATGAGATTTTACAGGTGTAGCTTCAGGTGTTACTAGGAGGCATAATCTCACAGAAAAGTCCTTGTTCCTCTGGCACTTACAATCTTCCTTCTCCTTCTTCAGCAATGTTCCCTAAGCTTTACGTACTGGAGTGTTTTTGTAGATGTCCTGTTGGAACTGGGCTCTACCACTCAGCACATTGATGGGGTGTGGTCTTTTGTAGTAAACTCTCCATCTTCTGCAGAGGAAAGTTTCTTGGACTAGTAGTGAAAGCTACATTCATCTGTGAGTATAAGGATAAATATTTATAGATCTTTGTTAGGGATTATACCGGTTCACAAAACTAGTGGTTGCAGATTCTCTTCCAGTGACTACGATTTCACTAGCACCAACATGGTCACTCATTTAAGTGCTCAACAAGGAGGACATCCATGACCATGCCAAACTGCATGGGGAAAGTCCATGAAGACTCAATGCTGTATAAAGAACTACAGGCAACTAAGTAAAGCTGGGAGCAAAGAGAGGTGATACTCCCTAGAGAAGAGCATTGGTTGTCTAGTGTCAAATGGTCAACTTTGAAAACATGTATAAGAGTAACATCATATGGACTCAACAGGTTATATTTGGGAATATATATGGGTATATAAATGTATTTGCATGCAATAACAATTGATAAAAAAGAGGCCAAGAAATTGAAGGAGAGTGCAAAAAGATATACAGGAGGGTTCAGAGGGAGGAAAGGAAGAAAGAAATATAATTAAAATATAATCTCAAAAAACAACACAAAGATCCAATTTGATTTCTTCATAGGTTTTTTTTATTTGGAAAAAAATTAACAATGAATGCCATGTTTGTGTTTAAACATGAAAGCTCTAGTATCTTTATAAATAAAATATTTTTGAGTACTGATTTTTATGTTAAAATATTAATTTCATAACATTTTAAATGATAAGCAATATTTTAAAAGTATTTGAGCAACTTGTTTTCTCTTATCTTTTGACAGGCCGCAGTATACAACCTCAAGCAATGGATCTTACTAAGTTATCTTAGTCGCCGACAGAAACTGTAGTGTAGTGTAGAGATAATATCCTCCTTAAAAGCTCCATTAGTAGATGTTTGGTCCTCTCTACAGGACATCCTGTATTTCTCAGCAGGAACCTGATTGGTAAAATGAAACAAAGCAAACACACAAAAAACCTACTATAAGAAAGTATTGTAATTCTAAAAATTTCCCGATTCAAACTTGATGATACTTAGGATAACTATGGATGCAGACCTCTGGGCTTTTCTGGATTAGCTCAGTGGACATGGCAAGATGGACCTTTACTGCATAGACTGGGATCTATCACTGCATAAAAGGAGAAGTGCAGTAAGCAGGGCTTCCAGAGCTCTCAGCCTCCTGATTGTGGACACAGTGTTACCAGCTGCTTCACATCCCCCACCCCCTTACTTTCCTCTTCCTCACCGTGATGGCCTGCATCCTCAAACTGTGAGCCAGCACATGGACATAATAAACCTGTCCTTCCTTAAAGAGATTTCATCACTTCAAGGAGAAAAGTCATTAAAACTATCTTATCTATGAAACGTAAAATATGAGAGCCCTGATTATAAAAGACTTGGGTTTTGGTCAGAGGTGGCAAGGATGCCAGGGACTTAGATAAGACAAAAAAAAGGCGTGTGCATGAAGTTCTAGCAGGCTGAGGTGTGGGAGCCCAGCTAGGCAACCGGCTCCCACATTTTATGACAGGATACTCTTGAGGTATGAGGGATAAGAGATACTAGATAAGTCGGGCCGTGGTGGTGCACGCCTTTAATCCTAGCACTCAGGAGGCGGACCAGGATGATCTCTGTGAGTTCGAGGCCAGCCTGGTCTACAGAGTGAGCGCAAGGACAGGCACAAAGCTGCACAGAGAAACCCTGTTTCAACAAACAAACAAAGACCCAAACAAAACAAACAGAGAGAGAGAGAGACAGAGAGAGAGAGAGAGAGAGAGAGACAGAGACAGAGAGACAGAGAGAAAGAGAGACAAAGAGAGACAGAGATTAGACAGGAGGATAGAGGGGAGAAACAAAACACAGGATAGCCTCAGGAGGGCCTGGATCATTATCCACTAGCCCCTTCTGTCTCTTCTAAAGGGCTATTTAAAAGAATGCCCACATTTTGTTTATCAGGAAACCTTTATGGGCTTCCCACACTGAGAAGGACACTGAGGCACATATCCAGCATGGGAAGTATATGCTTTGTCTATTCACATATTACAGATTATCAACACGAGAATCATAAACTTATTTTTTTTCATTGAGATTGTAAAATTTACTATTTATGGTGGAATTTAGTTTTATGAACAAAATACCTTCTATAACTTTTTCTTTTTTCACTTTATGTATTCTTTTCTCATACTGACAGTCGCTTGCCTTCCCTCCCCTGCTACAGTCTCCCTCTCCCCAACCCCATCAGATCCACTGCTCTTCAGATTCCCTTCAGAAAAGAGCAAGCCTCCCAGGGATATCAATGGCAAATGGAATAACAAGATTCAGTTAAGACTAGGCCCAAACCCTCATATCAGGGTGACCCAGTAGGAGGAAAAGGGTTGCAATAACAGACAAAAGTGTCAAAGACACCCCACTCCTTTCTTCTTTTGATTATTCCACCTTTGAAAATAATAATTAAATTGACTAGATATGATGTTGTATATCAAGTTTTCAGTTAGTAAATCAGTGAAGTTTGTATGTTATTTATATTAAAAATTTTCAGCTCAAGTAAATATGAATCATTACTACTAACAATATCTAAATAGTAATAATAAGTAGAGGAGCATTTCCTAGTTATTTTACAAGTATCTAAAAGTAATAATAATGCATAAATATGATATGAAATGGTTAAACTACATTCTGAAACAATTTAAAAATCACAGTTATGTACTTCTATAATGAGACTTAAAATAAACAGTAGGCTATAGTCTTGCAAATATGCACAAACACACATATTCTTCTCTTCTTATACAGTTTATAATTGCAAAGTAAAATTACTAAAATTGTAATGCTATTCCTAACAAAATTCACTTTCAGTATTGAATTAATGAACAAATGGTGGCAATGTTGAAATATCAGAACACAGGCATAATTCATAAACAACAGTAGAAGGTTCTGATTTCTTCCTCATTGAAATATGAACATCTGCTCACAGTTTCTCTCAGCTGGATTAAAATCTTTTTTTTAGCACAGTCTTTTTCCAACTCCCTCCTACCTCAGAAGCGTATCAATGCCTCTGAGAAGTTATGAGTTTTCATAGCTCTGTGCTGTGGGATGGTCTGTATGTCAAATGTGTTGTTCTGATTGGTCAATAAATAAAACACTGATTAGCCAGTAGCCAGGCAGGAAGTATAGGCAGGACTAACAGAGAGGAGAATTGAGAGAACAGGAAGGCAGAGGGAGACACTGCTAGCCGCTGCCATGACAAACAGCATGTGAAGATGCCGGTAAGCCACAAGCCACATGGCAAGGTATAGATTTATAGAAACGGATTAATTTAAGATGTAAGAACTAGATAGCTAGAAGCCTGAGCCATTAGGCCAAACAGTTTAAATAATACAAGCATCTGTGTGTTTATTTTATAAGTGGGCTGTGGGATTGCTGGGGCTTGGTGGGACCTGGAGAGCAGCTCTCCAGCTACAGCTGTGAGCTCTGTGAGATGTGTAATCACAAGGTTTCATATAGACCTGGGTGGTCAGCAGAAGTTTAGAAGGAAGAAAATGGTGAAATTTTGGCAGATTTAAATAGATTGTAAATTTTGAAATAAGTGGACACCAACTTACCCAATAATATGTTTTTGTATCTAACCTAGTGTCTTGTGACCATCAAGAATCAATGGATCCTGAATAGGTGGGTCTCAGTATCCCCAGTGACAACACAATTAATTCCTGTTGGTTGTCTCAAGTTAATCATATCTTAGATACTTTCAATGAAATGTTCATTGATAAATGGTTTGTTACAATAATACATTTCTTAATAATAGAATGCTCATCATCCTTTTCTAATGGGATATATGGGGAGATAGAATTTATACTTTCTTTTGGGAGAAGGTAACATGTAAGGAATCAGTTGACAAGAAAACACAAAGAGCTAGAATAAACCTTGTTGTGAAAGGTAAGATGTTCAGAACTTTGCTCTTGTTAAATAAGACAAATCATAACATGATAATGTTCACTTCCCTCCATGGACATTGCTTTGTCTTTTTGAGTCACTGAGAAAAAAAAATCCAATCATTGGCCAGGATTGGATGCATACTCTTGTAATCCTGACATGGAAGATTGGGACAGAAAGCTCAGGAGTTTCAAGGCTATCCTCAACTCTTCTGGTCCATATTAAGTTAAAAAACGTCCTGGGTTACATGAAAGCCTTACAAAAGAGAAAGGAGGGAAGAACAGAAGGAAGGAAGAAAGAATGAAGTAAGGGAGAAAGGAAGGGAGGCAGGGAATAAGGAAAGGAAGGAAGGGAGGGAGGAAAGAAGTAAGGGGGAAGGGAAGAAAGAATGGAAGGAAGGAAGGAAGAAGCAAACAAGATCTTGAATAAAAAAGTGTTAAATTTGGCCAGGCAGTGGTGGCACACACCTTTAATCTCAGCACTTGGGAGGCAGAGCCAGGTGGATCTTTGAGAGCAAGGCTAGCCTGGTCTACAGAGTGAGATCCAGGACAGGCACCAAAACTACATGGAGAAACCATGTCTCATAAAACAAAAAATGTTAAATTTATAAATACAATCTGTTTGACTACTTGAATCACCAGAATGAAGACATTTAAAGGCTTAACTGATCCTTTTAAGTAAGTTTAATTTAGCAGCATTTAAATAATTAGTGAAAATTACCACTGTTTATAAAACAAAATTATAATAGTACACTACATGGAAAACTCAATATATTGAAAGATATAAAATTGTTGTTCTTATGCATGTTACTATGAATATTCATGATAATTGCCTAATAAGAATAATATTTACTTCTCAGAACTTTGTAAAAGGAGAAGTTATTTGAACAATTATTTGGGGATAAAAATCAGAGCTTGTTTCTTAATCTTTTAAAAAGTCAAGGTAAATAGGTCAGAATATTTACCAATCAGTGTAAAATGAGTTTGAGAAATATTACATCATAAAAACGATTCATTTTTATCACACAAAAATATTTAAGTTATTTAATATAATATCAGTATAAAATTTCTATCACATAAAATGATTTTACACCTCTTAGTCAACTATATAAAATAACATGATCAGTGATGTTACCTTGATATCCTAGCTCTACAGACAGAAACATTCACTTGGTGATGAAGTTAAATATATGCATTATGTTTCTTAAACAGTCACTCTCTTCTTATTGCTTCTTCTAAGTCAGACAATACAATTCTTATTTGCATGAGGTTTCTTTGGGGCAAGTAATTTGGTTTCTTTTTTAAAATAACACTTTTTAAATACTGCATTTAAGAATCAGTAGCTAATAAAAATGCTTCATTTGAATGACTTAGATAACTACATTTTCACATCAAAGTAATTAAGATTAAATATCATATATTATATTATGACTGTGAAATGTACATAGTAGGAAAAGCATTAGCATTTATTACATTTTCTCAAATTTAACATCTATTTTGTTATGAAAGTTATTTCAAATGTTTTTCAGTCTTAGAGTTCAAAGTCCAGAAAGGATGCAGATGTTATCCCAGTTTTAGAAAGAGACAATAATGATATAAAATAGGCAAGATAATAAAAAATATGAACTTAGAAATTTCACTCTTTATTGAATTTTACAGTTCTAAAATGTAGCAATCAAAATAATTGCTCTCAAATAATATAATTGTTGGTAATCTTGTGGGTTAAATATCATCTCATTAACTTAAAGAGAATACTTCATGAACAAAAAGATAAGAATTTTAACTTCATTATCGTATTTTGACAATTACAGGATAAAACAAGAGCTAAAATGATTTTAATTAATAAATATAGCTCTTTGACAATTCCTACATGCATATAATGCATTCTGATTAATTTCCTGGCTAGGTATAATTTTACCACTGTTACAAACTTTCTTCATCCTTGCAAAGATCTTTTTCATGTTCAATTCTTCTCATTTTGTTTGTCTGACAGAGGTTACCTAAGGTTGTCTGACTTTAGGTTTGAAGCTTTGCAGTAGAAACTGATTTATCCAGCCTGAGTAAAAATCTAGATCCTATGTCTCTCATAATGTGTAAGTTGCCACTACTTCAGCAGTAAGTTACAGAAATCTGTGTGAATTTTTCCTCTCCATACCCGAAAGGAAGTCTCAACTTGAGTGAACCCAGTGCCAGTAGATACAGCTGTTCCGAGTCTATGATCAGCATTGCAAAATTTTGGCTTCTTTTTCAAAAATCAGATGTCCATAGCTATGTGAACTAATGTCTAGGTCTTAGATTTGATTCCATTGATCCACCTGTCTGTTTTTATGCCAAAACCATGCAGTTCTTATTACTGTCCTGTAGTAGAGCTTGACATTAGGAATGATAATACCACTGGAACTTCTTTTATTGTACAGGATGCTTTTAGCTATCTTCAGTTTTTTGTTTTTCCATATTAAGTTGAGCATGGTTCTTTCAATTTCTGTAAATAATTGTTTTGGGATTTGAATGGGGATTGCATTGAATCTGTAGATTGTTTTTGATAAGATGGCCATTTTTATTGTTAATCCTACTGATCCATGATCATGGGAGATCTTTCCATCTTCTGATATCTTCTTCAATTTCTTTCTTCAAGATTTGAAGTTCTTTTCATAAAGATCTTTCTTTTGCTTCATTAGAGTTAAACCAAGATATTTTATTGTATTTGTAGCTATTGAGAAAGGTGGTTTTTCCCTTATTTCTTTCTCAGCACATTTATTATTTGTATATAGGAGGGCTACTGATTTTTTTTAATTTATCTTGTATCCAGATACTTCATTGAAGGTGTTTATCAGAAGTAGTAATTTCCTAGTAGAATTTTTGGGGCCACTTATGTATGCTATCATATCATCTGCAAATAATGACACTTTGACTTCTTCCTTTCCAATTTTTATCATCTTGACCTCATATAGTGCACTTATTGTTCTAGCTACTTGGAGTGCTATATAGAATAGATATGGAAAGAGTGGACAGCCTTGTCCTTGCTCTGATTTTAGTGGAATTTCTTTAAGCTTCTCTCCATTTAATTCAGTGTTGGGTATTGTCTTGCTGTAAATTGTCTTTATTGTGTTTAGGAATGTTCCTTGTATCTCTGATTTCTTCACATCTTTTACCATGAAGGAGTATTTGATTTTTTCAATGGCTTTTTCAGCATTTAATGGATGACCATGTGTTCTTTTTTTTCAGTTTGTTTATGTGGTGAATTACATTGACAGTTTTTCATGTATGGAACCATCTTTGAATCTCTGTGATGAAGTCTTTTGATCATGGTGGATGATCTGTTTGATGTTTTCTTGGATTTGGTTTGTGAGTATTTTATTGAGTACTTTTGCATCAGTATTCATTAAGGGAAAGAAAGAAACTTCAACAAACAGTGCTGGTCTAACTTGATGTCAGCAAGTAGAAGAACACAAATAGATCCATATCTGTCACCTTACACAAAACTACAAAACTCAAACCTCGAGTCTAAGTGGATCAAAGACCTCAACATAAATCTAGATAGACTGAACCTAGGAGAAGAGAACGTGGGGAATAGCCTTGAATGCATTGTAACTGGAGACAACTTCCTACATAGAACACCAATAGTACAGACACTAAAATCAACAATTAATAAATGGGACCTCATAAAACTGAAAAACTTGTGTATAGTGAAGGACACCGTTAATAGAACAAAATGGCAGCCTACAAAATGGGAAAATATCTTTACCATCACCACATCTAACAGAGGGCTGAGTTCTAAAATATCTAAAAAAGACAAGAAACTAGACATTAAAAAATAATCCTTAAAATTATGAGATTTTAGATCTCTGATCTAAACAGAGAATTCTCAACAGAAGAATCTCAAATGGCTGAGAAACACTTAAAGACATATACAACATATACCACATCCTTAGCCATCAGAGAAATACAAGTCAAAACAACTCTGAGAGTCCATCTTACACCCATCAGAAAGGCTAAGATTAAAAACACAAGTGACATCTCATGCTGGAGAGGATATGGAGCATTACTGGTGGGAATGCAAACTTGTACTTTGAAAGTTGGAAATCAATATGGCATTTTCTCTGGAACTTGGGAATCTATCTATCTCAAGACCCAGCTACATCAATCACTCTTTGGTATATACCCAAAGGATGCTCAATCATACCACAAGGACACTTGTTCAACTATGTTCAGTGAAGCTTTATTTATAATAGCAAGAACATGGAAACAAACTAGATGGCCCACAACCGAAGAATGGATAAAGACAATGTACATTTACACAATGGAGAATTACTCAGCTGTCAAAAGCAATGAAACCAAAAATTCAAAGATAAATAGATGGAACTAGAAAAAAAAAATTATCCTGAGTGAGATAACTCAGACCCAGAAAGAAAAACACGGTATGTATGTACTCAATTGTAAGTGGATATTTGGGGTAAAGGATAACCATGCTAAAATACACAGACCCAGAGAGGCTAGGTAACAAGGAGGGCTCAAAGGTGACAATTGGATCTCCGTGGGAAGAGGGAACAGAAGAGATTTCCTGGGTGGACTGGAGTTGCTGGGAATGGGAACATGGGGGATCAGGTGGGGGTGAAGTAGGGACGAGTATTGAAAGTCCCAGCTGGAAATGGGGTCATGTCAGGGTTGGGTAAAATCTGATGCAAGGCAAACTCCCAGGAATCTGCTAGGACTCCTAGCAAAAGGGGATATGTAGCCTGAACTGGCCATCTCCTGTAACATCACAAGAAAACCTACAGAATCCACTAACCTGGGTGCATAGGAGGTCACAGAGACTAAACTGACAACCAGGAAGACTGCATGGGACTTACCTATTCCCTCTGTTATTTCTAACAGTCATGTAGCTTGATCTTCCTGTGGGACTCCTAACTGGGAGCAGAGACTGTCTCTGACTCTTTAGCTGGCTTTTAGGACCCTATCTTTTGCACTGGGTTGCCGTGCTCAGCCTTCATAAAACGTGAGGTGGTTAATCTTACTACAACTTGATATATCATGTTTTGTTGATATAACTGAGTGGCCTGACCTCCTCTGAATAGAAATGAAGGAGGAGTGGATGGGTAGGGGAAAGGCAAACAGGAGGTGGGAGAAGGACTGAGAGGAGAGGAGAGAAGAAAAACTGCAGTTGGGATGTAAAATTAACTAACTAACTAATTAATTAATTAATTAAAAATAATTCTTACACAATTTTACTGAGGAAATTAGTAAATGAGTGGCATTGTATATAGATTGGTGATATTTTAATGTAAAACCTATTGCAGTTTATTGATTCCAGGGTCAGATAGGATTGTAATTTTAATAATAAATTAGCTTAAATTTATTATATTTAGGGGGTGTGATTGTATGCAGAAACCTGAATTTATGCAATCTGTATTAAAGATAGAAAATGTCTTACACTGACATTCAAATGTAAAGTTTTAAACAAGGTTTTGTTTTATCTTTAAAAATTTAGAAGATGCAAGTTCTGCAGGAGTATAAAGTGACATATTTAATTCCCATCAGATCATCTTACAGATCATAGCTGTAGGGCAATTTTATTAACTTAGCCAGAATACATCTTTCTGTTGGTTTTAGTCTTTGTGAGAGTTTCTAATTTTATAAGAAGTTAAACCTTTCAGTATTAAAGTGACTACACTATGTGATCTCTATGAATTCCTTAGACAATATAGCTCTCAATTTTCAGAATAATTATGACCTTGGAGGTGATGAGAAAACTGACAAGAATCTATGGAGATTAAAACTTTTACAGTCTTCTACTTTGGGTCTGGTGGTGGTCCCCATGACAATCTGTGTGTGATGAGAATAAAGATTCAGTGTCCTAGATTATGCAGTCGTACCCTGAGGATTCTTACATAGGTAACAACGGGATCTTGAAGCAGGAGTGCCTGGAAACAGGATGATTTTCCATCCATATACATTTAAATAATTTGAGCCACATTTGAAATTAAATACCAAATACATACTTTGAACACATACCTCATTAAATCTGTAATATCAGGGCTCATGATGAAGTTTCAGGTTGAGGTCTGTCTTGCAGGTGCTTCTTCCTCCACTGCGCAACTAGGGGCTCAAAAATGACTAATAGAAAACCCTACAAGAGCTTAAGAAAATTCACTCTGTTTATTCTGTCCCATGTTATCTTTGGAAAAGTATTCTCTCTGGTTTCTTAATCATGTCCCTATAAAAATGTATGTATGTGTGTGTGTGTGTGTGTGTGTGTGTGTGTGTGTGTCTGTGTGTCTGTGTCTGTGTCTGTGTGTCTGTGTGTACATGTATTTGTGTCTGTCTCTGTGTGTATGTTTGTATTTGTGTGACTGTTTTTAAACTGTGTATATATTTGCTTGTGTGCATATGTGTGTGTTTGTGTGTGTCTCTCTGTGTGTGAGTGTTTGCATATGTGTATTTCTGTGTGCTTGTATATGTCCTTTTGTATATTTGTTGTCTTGTGTATGTGTGTGTGTCTCTGTGTGCATGTGTGCATGTGTCTGCACGTGTGTTTCTGTGTGTCTGTCTGTGTGTATGTATATATATTTGGATGTGTGTATCCCTGTGTGTATGTTTGTTAGTGTGTGTCTGTGTGTCTGTGTGTTTGTGTCTGTGTACATGTGCTTGTGTTTGTATTTGAGTATGTGTTTATTTCTTATGCTTTCCTTTTCTGCTGTGTTCAGAAAACAATCTCCATTTTATAGTTCTAAGTCAGACTTGTTTCTGACTTTATTATTTTTTCATAAATATGTGCTTAACTGAATATTTTCCCCATCTGCTTTTAACTGTATATTTATGTTAATTAGCAAAATATTTGGAGGAAGAGACTATAGGCTTGTTGAGGTTCCATTATCATACGATCAACTTATTCTTTCTAGCTAAAATTATTTTAGTTTTGAACAATGTGTTTAAACCTCTTATATGCACTGGGAAGCTCCAGAAAATTTCTACTTGTCCTTTGTTCAGCAAGCATTTCTCCTACTCACTCACTTCCCTACTAGCTTTAGGAGTTCTTTTACAGGAAAGAAGTCTAGGGAGCCCTGTGGAAGCCTTTCTGTCATTCAGTTCACATGTCCCCACAGGTCCTACAATAGCTCACATTCCATCTGCAGTTACATGTTAGATTTTTCCCTCCAATCTTTTTACCTGCTCATTTCCTGCCCTGCATCCCTTCTGTTCACATTTGGCCCATTTGATGCAATACCTTCATTTCAAATCTCCAGAGTGGCATCCAATTTTCCACAGAACTCAGTCTACTTGACTGTGCTATGATTTCAGTCTGTGATTGTTTTAAATAACTTTATTTATCTTTCTCTTCCTGTGAAGACCTGATCACTATTATTCCAACCATCCTCTATTTATATGTAGGTGTAAAGATAGTGATTTTTTTGATGTGAAGTATAATATACAAGTAGAGTTTCTAGGATTTTCTAAGATCTGATACGTTTTTTAAATAATTATGCAGTTAGATTGCACTAGTTTTCTCCTAAATATAATTTATTCATATTCATGAATATTCAATCTACATATTATGATAAAAACTATACAAAACATGTATAAGTAGTAATATACAATTACCACTAAATATTGCTGAAGTATATGTGTATAATACTCATAATTTTAACATAAATGGGGTTGTTCAGCTAATAGAAATTTGCTCGGTGAGAGAGTATAAGCACTCATTAATGACATAAACTTTTATAGAGATAAGTTTTCTCTAAATCATATCTCACATATTTCTTACCATGTGAGCTTACAGTAACTTGTTAAGAGTGTCAGATTCCTAATATTGTTATTATAAATATTAATTACTGTATTTTATATATTTAATTAGATTATTTACTTATGATATCTTGCCAATACCAATGATTCAACTTGTTATAATCTAATAAATTCAAAGTGAAATTAAAAATTTTAATGTATATATTCTTTTAATCACTTGCATTGTGATTATCAATACTATGTTCATCAAGTGAATGTATTTTAATGTAAAATTAAAATAATAAAATTGTGGAATATATATAAGTAAATGCTAAAATGAATTAATTTTCTTTATATAAAATAACGTAGACCATTTTTGTGCTTTCTGGAGATTGAATCCTAAAACTTTCACATCTAAACTTTTCGACTAAACTGCTGCTTCATTAGCAGCAAGTATCATTTAACTTTTCACAATGTTTAGAAAATGCAATTAAATTAAATTTTCAAAAGATTCAAACATTAAGAAATCATATTGTATATTCATATTCCAAATAATTTTAATCATCTTTATGAACTTATATTGCAGTTTTACATGAGAGTAACCTTGAGGAAAGGGGATATTATAAAACAGGTAATAATGAATAAGTATAAATTTAATTTTACTTATCTAGGTCCTAGAACTTTCAGTACACACTACAGGCTGAATCATACCTTTTCCATTTGTATGTTTTAGTTCAAGGTGCTAGCGTGACTGTAATTGGAGTGAGGATTGGGAAGAGGTAATAGAAGTAAATGAGGATACAAGATGAGTCTCTAGCCTGATAGAGCGCATGCCCTGTTAGCACTTACTGCCATGTGAGGCAGGGAAGGGAAGCCTCCCACATCTAAGATCCAGTCCAGATGGTCAGTTTGTTCCTTTCCACCTGTACAAGACTGATAGGTCATATTTTGATATGTAGCTGCCTAGGTATAGTAGTATATTACAGAATCCCCAAACTGACTAGTGTCATATACAACAGAAGGGGATTTAAGGAAAATAAAATAATTAAATTTAAAGTAAGCTGTCACAGAGTTTACTAAAGGAAAGACACACATCACATTAGATTAGGCTTTTAGAACTTTGTGATAGGTTATTAATGTGTGTTTTGAAAAGAAATCACATATATTATGACTAGCATTCTTTTATATAAGTTAGCATATGAAATCTTCAATTAAATTCATAGATTACAATAAGCTAAGATTTGCCATTTTCCAACTACCTCCTTTTAAATTACTTACTGTGAGTGATTATTCCTAAAATATTAATATATAGCTGAGTAATTTCTCATTAAGTTCTTCCAGTCCCTGCATCTGAAGTGTGAAATGGCTTCAGCACTAGCCACTATTCTCTTTGGAGCTGCTTGGGTGCCTCTTGATTATCAATGTTGAAGAGAGTTTTCAATGCATGGTATTGCAGTCTTTAAATATGTACAATTGTTCTTTTTAAATGAAAAAGAATGCTAACAAAATGATTCAAGAGATTTATAGATATTTTAAGTAAAATTATGTACAGTCATTTTGGGGTATGAGTTATGTATATGAAGTTAAAATAAGCATTAACACATAGGAAAATGTGAAAATCTAATTAAATATTTATCTCAGAGATAATAGTTGTTAATAAAATTGTTTGTTCAATTATTTTAATAAATGTTAGACAATCACTATTTCAATAAAAGAATATTTGTTAATTATTAATGAACTTATTATAGCATTACTATTTGAAGTGTTTTTTTTTTTTTTTTTTTTTTGGTTTTTTTTTTTTTTTTTGAGACAAGGTTTCTCTGTGTAGCTTTGCGCCTTTCCTGGAACTCACTTGGTAGTCCAGGCTGGGCTCGAACTCACAGAGATCCGCCTGGCTCTGCCTCCCGAGTGCTGGGATTAAAGGCGTGCGCCACCACCGCCTGGCCAAAGATCATTGAAGTTTTAAAATGCTTTAATTTCATAAAATTAACGTTAAGAAGAAAAATATCAATTATAAATGATCATAAATAAAAAATTATATTATTCTCTGTCATTACAAATTTTTTTTAGTTTAGATACTTTTTCCCAGATAATAGAAACAAAAAGTTTCTCTAATTTGATTTTAAATAATAATAATAATCACTTAAATTATATAATCACATTATTCATATTACTGATTAGCTAGATCTCATTATCAAAGGCATAAATGAAATACTATAAGAGGTTATATAAAAAGTGCAAATATTTTAATAAAATCTTGCTAAGAATAATTGGATGGAATTCTATTAATCACTTAAAATTAAACTGATAGCATAACTGAACCCATACACTGCAATTTAGAATCAATCTTAAACTCCTTAAGTTTTATAATGAGTGCAAACAGCAATCACATAAAATGTGAGATATGGAAAAATATTGTCCGGACCAAAATTAGTATTTATAAGTAATTTTATTAAAAAGAGAAAAAAGAAAATGAAATCAAAAAGAAAAGAAAATAGTCCCAATACAGATGACCATATAGCTACAGAAAACGTTTCTTCAGGAAACCAAATAAGAAAAACAAAAGCAAACCCAAGGTATTTAGAAATAATCAATTGTTATGAACTGTAACAAGATAAAAATGGTATATAAAAATGTAAATGAAACAAAAAATTCTCCCTTTATAATCAACAGTACTTCAGTGTTCTCTATGGGTTGACAATAATTTGCAAGTAACTAGCTTCTCCCCAGCAATTATTGCTGTTTATATAGTTTTAGAGAGAGGCCACGAAATCCTGTAAGTTTCATGAACCACTTGAGTGTTTGTTTTGAGACTTGTTTACTTTTGAATCCTTATAAGGTTCATTTATAGATATTAGGACATCACCTCCATACAAGAGAAAATGTTCCAATTTGAGGAAATAGCAATAAAAATGTGTGCCGTACCCCTCTGCTCTGCTAACTAACAATGATAACTTGGAATAGCTGCCATTGGCTTTGCTCTCCCGTTATGATCCTAAGTGATGTGAATAGCTTTGTGTACAGAAATCTCAGCAAGGAAATGTATAAATTAAAGATTCACAAATATTAACACATGATCTCTAAACATGACATACTGAATCAGTTTCTGGCTACATATGTAGTAAAGAACTTATAAAGGTTGTAAAATATTACAAAGAACAGAGGATTGAGAATATATAGTGTAAAAGTGAATCTTACTGAAATTATGAATTAGAGATAGAAAAGTAGAAACTGAAAACTGTGTGGGCAAAAGATGGCTGTATGTATATCCTTATTTCAACATTGGCCTACCCAAAAGAAATACAGTTCAGAGGTAAACTCTATGAAGGCAGTCTAAAATAAATTAATAATGTATGGACCTTAGATATATTTCTATTGCTGCAATGAAATACTTTGACCAAAAATACATCACAATGCAGGGGCTTTGCCGGAAGTGAAAGATATGTGGCAGGACCAGAAAGCTGATGGAACTCATCTTCAACTGTAAGCATGTTGGAAGACATTGCTGGCCAGTAGAGGTCACAGTCTACTATAGACTGGCAGCTTTCTGTAAGTCTGGCAATATGGAAACTCCCTCCTTCTTCAGCAAAGATTCCTATTCTCTACCTAGCCTTGTCTGGAGGATCTCTCTAGGCCCAGGATGCCCTGACTTATTTCAAGGGTGATCCTTGACACAGTTCCCTACAAAGCTCTTCCCTTGCCACATGGTAAATAGGAAAGTGCTCTATCCATTTTGGTTGGAACCTACTGCCCTATAAGAAGCTTTGTGATAGGAGCATGCCACCTAATGGAAATTAGGGTTTGTCCCCAGGCTCTCGAATCCTATATACTCCTTATAATCTAGTATAAAGTTGAGCTGATTTACCAAAGTCTGTCTCCTAGACAGCTGTCTACATTTGTGCTCATTGAACACTTACAAAGTTTCTGTTGCTGCTACTACCTCTTTCGCTCTTGACCTGGTGGCCAACTGTCATAAGGGAAAGAGAACCCCCATATTAGCACAACATAGAGAATGAACTAGACATAGAGTAATGCTATGAACTCTCAAAGCTTATCTCCACTGACATCTTTCTTCCAGTATATCCAAACAGTACCACCAAGTAGAGATCAGATATTTAAAACCAAGAAGTACTAGGAACATTTCTTACTTAAAACACCACAGGCTAATAAAATATTTGCAGAGATATCAACAGCTAAATATCTTGTCAAAGAAAAACTTTTTAAAATAAGTCCTTAAAAATAAGACAGAAATAAAGCAAAATCCAGCATCAGTGCAGTATCATTCACTGAGGGAATAATTAGACATATAAAAAAGTTGTTGTCCTTGGTCATGGAAAGAAAAGTCAATAGAAATTTATTGTGATTAGAACTACATCTTTTATTAATAAGACTTCAAAAAGCTATTGTGAAAGTATTTAGTATTAAAGGAAACCATGGCAACAATAAGAAATACACTATTTAAGTATAAAAAAGAGAAAATTATGATAAAAGAAGAAAATTATATTTCACATTTAAAAAGTAAGTTTAAAAAGATATATTTTCTATGTAATAATCCTGACATATTTGAAGTGGTAGAAGAAATTATAGATTATAACAAAGCAAATAGAATTTATTTAATCCAAAAGGAAGAAAAAAATGTCAAGATAATTTGAAATCCTTGAATCTCTGTGATTAATATTTAAAGATTCATGAAAATGCACGATTCTGTATATATAAAGATGAGGCAGAAAGTGAATAAAAGCAGAAATGCTTGTTACACTATTTTGCCTAATAAAAATGAAAATATACAAATCATCATGTTGAAAATTGTGGGGTAGATTTGAGTATTTTAGAAAGAATATCAATTAAAAGTGCTGTGGGATGTTCTGTATCACAAAAGTGTTGCTGATTGGTCAATAAATAAATCACTGATTGGCCAGTGGCCAGGCAGGAAGTATAGGCGGGACAAGGAGGAGAATAAAGCTGGGAAGTGAAAGGCTGAGAGAGAGAGAGACACTGCCAGCCGCCATGATGAGAAACAGCATGTGAAGATGCTGGTAAGCCTGGAGCCACGTGGCAAGGTATAGATTTATAGAAATGGATTAATTTAAGCTATAATAACAGTTAGCAAGAAGCCTGCCACAGCCATACAGTTAGTAAGCAATGTAAGTCTCTGTGTTTACTTGGTCGGGTCTGAGTGGCTGTGGGACTGGCAGGTGAGAGAGATTTGTCCTGACTGTGGGCCAGGCAGGAAAACTCTAGCTACAAATGGCGCCCAACATGTTGACAAGAGTTTCCACCTAAAACCTGAGAAAAGATTCTAAAACGGAGCTAAAAACAGCTTCCTAATTGTCTCTCTCAAATGAGGGGCAGCTGCTGATTTGAACTACTTGTGGGTTCCTAGTGTGTGTGCTCGACCTGCAGTATGGCGGGAATGAGGCCTCTGCAAGTGGCACATTAAGCTGCATGGTGGATTTAGACTTTGCTAGTACAAAACAAAAAAAAGAGGTTTCTGGGCTACACACCGACAGCTCCCAGAGCTGGTGGCTAACGTACGCCATGTTGGGAAGCTGAGGTGGGCGGAGCCAGCAGCCACAGATGCTGCAGTTTAAAGCAATAGATTCACAATAAGATAGATTCAGATGTAATAGTTTACAATGTGTGTAAAATATACGTACAATGGAAAGAGACAAAAAAGGTGATATATACAGTTATATAAAAAAATACATAGTTTTAAAAAATAAATTCTTTAAAGAGATAGTAAAATTAATATAGAAAATACGCCATGTAAAGATGAATATTACACAGAGAATCTGGATTGTGTTGTCTTTGGGATTCTTAACTGCAGAGAGATATTTGATTGTAAAGGAAGCTGAGTTAAACCAATATGTATATTTTAAAGATACCTTGACTTCAAAATTTGGATGTAAGGATATGTTGCTTTGGAAAGGAGATTCTGCTTTTGTTCCCACAGAAAGCCAAAGGCTATGGATTTGTTCCAGATTAAGACACATCAGGTTTGACCAGCCAAGACCTCCTGAAAGGTCTCCAATGACACCAAGGCTCAGATGATCCAACATCCAGAATGGTTTGAAGGCAACTGGCTCAGACAATACAGCCTCATGGACTATTCCATAATCCTAAAATTTTCTTTGTATCCCCATAAGATACAGTGCCCCCCTCCAGCAGGAAGTAGTAAGAGAAGCTATGCCCAAATTCCCAAATTATATGTAATTTTACTTTGTTAAGGTTAAAACCTTCCTTTTGGAAAAAAAAAAGGGGGGGGGGAAGTGCTGTGGAATGTTGTGTATGGCAAAAGTGTTGCTGATTGGTCAATAAATAAATCCCTGATTGGCCAGGGGCCAGGCAGGAAGTATAGACAGGACAAGGAGGAGAATAAAGCTGGGAAATGAAAGGCTGAGAGAGAGACACTGCCAGCCGCCACGATGACAAACAGCATGTGAAGATGCCGGTAAGCCACGAGCCACATAGCAAGGTATAGATTTATAGAAATGGATTAATTTAAGCTATAAGAACAATTAGCAAGAAGCCTGCCATGGCCATACTGTTTGTAAGCAATGTAAGTATCTGTGTTTACTTGGTTGGGTCTGAGTGGCTGTGGGACTGGCAGGTGACAGAGATTTGTCCTGACTGTGGGCCAGGCAGGAAAACTCTAGCTACATAAAAGTTATTACTAGGTGAGGTGATTCACTAAAAATAGAACCCAAATATTTTAATGATAATATGAAATTATCTACAATACTTTTATGTGAAAAATATTTCTCAACAGTATGTTCAAATGCAATACAGTATAGTATAAATTTATGGAGTGACAGGCCAAGTTCAAAATTAATATCTATACAAAGTATAATAAGGATGAGCAAATAACAATGAGATTAGCATGAGAAAATAAATTAACAACCAAAGAATAAATTTATTGATGTCTACTTCATTATATTTTGTAAATTCTAAAACTTCAAGGGGAATTATTAATTTTATATGACATGTTATAATCTGATATTTGAAAGCATGAATGGTAATATATTTATAAAGCATAAAAATAAATAAATACTTAGAATAGATAGCTTTATAGCACACACAGTCACATCCTTAACTGAGGAGTTGTTGGAAGCTGATGGTTGCTAGTGAAGTAAGAATGAATTTTCTCAGGAATGTGGATATGGCCACAGGTTGCCTATCATTTAGTGCATCAAACAAACCCACATGCATGTTAATAGGACTCAGTGGGGTCAAAGTAGAGTTGAGCAAGCTGGGAGCTGAAAATTGGTGTGGGTCCTCCAGTGCCCATTGGAGGAGTCATCAGAGAGGAAAAAGTGGGGATGGATTTGAACAAAAGGCACTTCTCAAGTAACAAACATGAACTTCTCAAATAATAGATAAGACTATATTAAAAAATAAAATAGAGGTGGATCAAACTCTGGGGAAAATAAATTACTCCAATTTTGTTCATAATAAACAGAATATTTGTAACAGTGTAATTTCATGCCCAAGTTTAGAAAAGTTTTTAAATTATAATTATAATCACAAATTGCTTTTTTAAATCATGAACCATTAGTAATATTAAGAAAACTGATAAAATTTAATATTTAAAGACAAAGACAATTATCAGTTAGGAAAGGAGAAATATGAATCAACATGTAAACATATAGACATTAGCAAACTTTCATGAGGGATTTAAAGATGTATATTAACATAATTCAATTTATCCTGAACCAATGTTTCTTTTAGTAAAACTTTTAACTTTATTTGAACATCTTGTTTCACTCAAATTCTCATTTTCTAGTTCCTTTCCAGTTTTTCCTAAGAAAATGCCTTCATTTATATGAAAACCTAAATTATCATTATTAATTTCAAGTGAGAAAAAATATGTACTTTTTAACTTTTGATACCATAGAGCTATTTTATTTTCTTCTTTGAATTTTGAATTCTCCATATTATATATTGAAGTTCTTTCAAAGTAAATGTAACTTTTTTCAGAGGAAAGGTACAACGATTTATTTTCATTAAGTTACTTAGTTGTCTATCTGGAGAAGAGCATGTTCAATCTGTTTCTGACTGTTAGGGCAGATTATATAAGAGGAACCTTGTAATTGATGTTACTATAGTTCAGATCTCATATTTACAATGTGTACTTTTGGTTATCATAGCTATTTATAGATAGTGATTGTGTCAAAAGGGAGAAAATGGGTGAGAGTATGTAGCTTTGCTTGTCTAACCCATGGACAGCATAACTGATATAATGGAAGGTGTCTAACTTAGCTTTGTGTATCTTGTATCATTAAGCCTGAATCAGCATCCACTCAGCATCCATTCATATATAAAATCCTGGTAAAGTAAGGACAAAAAGTAGGCTCATCAACATTAAGCATTGTTTTATTATTTTTTTTTATTAATTTTACATACCAACCCCTCTCACCTCTCCTTCCACTCTCCCGACCTTCCCCAGATCCCTCATCCCCACCTCCAACAGGGTAAGTTCTCCCATGGGTGGACAGCTAAGCCTGGTACATTCAGAAGAGGCAGGATCAAGTCCCTCCCCACTTTATCAGGAGTGTACAAGGTAATGGGATCCAGAAAGCTGGTTCATGCACCAAGGATAGATCCTGATCACACTGCCAGGGGACACTCAATCAGACTACACAACTGTCTCCCATATGCAGAGGTGCTGTGGGATGGTATGTATGTCAAGTGTGTTGCTGATTGGTCAATAAATAAATCACTGATTGGCCAGTGGCCAGGCAGGAAGTATAGGCAGGACAAGGAGGAGAATAAAGCTGGGAAGTGGAGGGCTGAGTCAGAGACACTGCCAGCCACTACGATGACAAGAAGCATGTGAAGATGCCAGTAAGCCATGAGCCATGTGGCAAGGTATAGATTTATAGAAATGGATTAATTTAAGCTATAAGAACAGTTAGCAAGAAGCCTGCCACGGCCATACAGTTTGTATCCAATACAAGTCTCTGTGTTTACTTGGTCGGGTCTGAGCAGCTCTGGGACTGGCAGGTTAGAGAAATTTATCCTGACTCTGGGCCAGGCAGGAAAACTCTAGCTACACAGAGGGTTTAGTCTGGTCCCATGCAGGTTTCACAGCTGTTGGTGTAAAGTTTGTGAGTTCCTTTGAACTTGGTTTAGTTGTCTCTATAGATTTCCCCATCATGATCTTGAACCCTCTTGCTCACATAATCCCTCTTATCTCTCTTCAACTGGACTCCCTGAGCTTGGTCTGGTGCAAGGTAGTGGATCTCTTCATATGCTTCCATCAGTTACTAGATGAAGGCTCTACGATAACAGGATATTCACCAATCTGATTACCAGGGTAGGCCAGTTCAGATACCCTCACCACTATTACTAGTAGTATAATCTGGGGTCATTCTTGTGGATTCTGGGATGTTCCCTAACACCAGGTTTCTCACTTGACCCATAGTGTCCTCCTCTATCAAAATATCTCTTTCATTGCTCTCCCACTCCATCCCTCCCCTCGCTCAACCAGCCCATTACCTCATGTTCTCATCTCCCATTCCCTTCCCTCTATTGCCCCCTCACCCCCAGTTTATTCAAAAAAATTCTGAGATACCATCTTACACCTGTCAGACTGGCTAAAATCAGAAACACTAAAGACAGCTTATTTTGGACAGGATGTGGAACAAGGGGAACACTCCTTTGTTGTTGGTGGGAGTTCAAACTTGTACAGCCACTTTGGAAATCAGTATAGCAGTTTCTCAGAAAATTGGAAATTAATCTACCTCAAGACCTAGTGATACCATTCTTGGTCATATACCCATGGGATGCTCAAACATACCACAAGGACACTTGCTCAACTATGTTCATAGCAGCATTATTCATAACAGCCAGAACCTGGAAGCAACCTAGATGCCCCTCAACCAAAGAATGGATAAAGAAAATGTGGTTCATATACACAATGGAGTATAACTCAGATGTAAAGAACAATGATATGAAATTGGCAGGCAAATGGATGGAACTAGAAAATATCCTGAGTAAGGTAACCCAGACTCAGGAAGACAAACTTGGTATGTACTCACTCATAAGTGGATACTAGATGTAAAGCAAAGAATAATCAGACTACAACTCACAGCTCCAGAGAAGCTGGGAAACAAGGAAGATCATGGCAGGGATATACCAATCACCTTGGGAAAGAGAAACACTAAGCATTTTTACAACTATGATTGTTATAAATGTGAAATTATGTATATGATTTATTTGTAGACTGAGAATGAGTTATACATACTCAATCTTCATTTTTCTAGGTTCATATGGGGCCATTACAGTTTGCTAGTGATGAACACAAGTAACACCATGTGATCTAATACTACAAAAATGCTTCATGACATGTTATACACACACATACATATATGTATGCATACATGTTATATGTATGTTTGTAACAGGTGATGAGAGAAAAATTTTAAAACAATATTAGCAATGCTACAAGATTATTACTTTTATTCTTTGATGTGAATGGAAATGTCAATCTATTATCCTAGTTAACTTTCTTTTCTTTTTTTTTTCTTATCCCAAGAGAGTTAATTACCTTTCAGTACTTATATCTGCTGTGGGCCAACAGTAGACACATACTGCTTGTGGAGAGGTGTATGCTAGTCACTGTTCCTAATGAAGGCAGATATCATGGTGGTCTGCGCATTGACTTGTTAGCAACAGTGTTAATTCAATAGGGAATTTGTTACTCAGTATTTGTTTTTTGTTTTCAGAGAATTATTTTGTTGTTTTTATAGGAATTTAATTACAGGGAATAAGATTCATTAAGTTATAGCTTTAAAGTGAAATGGAAATTTAATTTACTACAGACGGGAAATATTAGTACTGTAACTGTAATTACAATTACAATTCCAAATTTGAAGCAGTATAAGTGATGCCCCGATAAAAGCAGAATTACTTTTCAACATCTACATTGTATAGTATCTTCATAGTTCAATGTTCAGACATCTCCTGACTCATAATTCTCAGTCCTAAATTATTAAGTTACAATGTGAATGTTTGAAAGTTATAATAATATGAATCTTTTGAGATTTCACAGGAGCCTTAGTTTATGTACAACTATATCCTTACCTTCCTTAAAAAAGAATTTGTTAGATTTAGTGGGGAGCATTTTTCCTTTATAAGATTATTCTTTGGGGGATGTTTTACTTTTATAAGGAAAACAAATAACAGTTCAGATTCCCTGCTGATACTAGATGTGATATGATGTTAAACTAAGAGTAAACCTATACCATGTTGAACCAGGCCAAAATTAAAGATCTTTCCCATACTCAGAAGCTTCTAATTTCTGCTCCAATTGTATTTAGCTTTACGCATTTGAAAAAGAAATAACTAGAACAGTAATGTGATGATTCATCATTTTAAATTCATGTTACAACTATATCAACATAAAACTCTTTGCTTGCTATAGGCTATTTGTTAATTTCACAACAGCAAGATAAATTTTCCTAAGAAGTAAAGGCAATAAAGGGATGTAGTTACTCTAAGGAGATTAATAAATCTTTTAAAGCATATTTTAAATTCAAGAGCATATTGAAGCAATTAAAGCATTAATTTGTATATGATCAGATTTCAGAATGATAAATCAAAAAGTGACAGATTTAGAACATTGTTCATTCTCATTCCAAGCATGATTTTACTTGGAGGTCTAATATAATGATTTTTTTCTATTAAGCCTCATTTTCTAGGCTCATACAAATGCAATGCATTTGCTTCAAATTTAGTTTGTCAAGCTAAAAACAGACAAGTGGCCCGGGGCCCACTTGCTATTGTGATTCTGGTGAATGGTTTTTTCCACATACTAAGAGTCTAAGTAAAGTATTATATGTGTATATTTTAGACAGATGACTATAAACATTATTTCACTATAAAGATTTTTATGGATTTTCAGTTATATTTCTGAATGTTTTAATTAAATATAATCATGTTTAAAGAAAATGAGCCATCCATATTCACTCATACATTTAAGAATCAGGGAAATGCAAATCAAAACAACTCTGAGATACCACCTTACGCCTGTCAGAATGGCTAAGATCAAAAACACTGAAGACACCTTATGCTGGAGAGGATGTGGAGCTAGGGAAACTCTCCTCCACTGCTGGTGAGAATGCAAGCTTGTACAACCACTTTGGAAATCAATATGGTGCTTTCTTAGAAAATTGGGAATCAATCTCCCCCAAGATACAGCTATACCACTCTTGGGCATATACCCAAGGAATGTTCAACCACACCACAACAGCAGTTGTTCAGCTATGTTCATATTAGCATTGTTTGTAATAGCCAGAAAAAGGAAACAACCTAGATGTCCTTCAACTGAAGAATGGATAAACAAAATGTGGTACATATACACAATGGAATACTACTCAGCAGAGAAAAACAATGACATCATGAGGTTTGCAGGCAAATGGATAGATCTAGAAAAAATCATCCTGAGTGAGGTAACCCAGACTCAAAAAGACAAACATGGTATGTACTCACTCATAGGAGGATACTAGATGTGGAACAATTATTACTGGACTGCTACTCACATCACCAGGGAGGCTACCTGGAAAACAGGACCCAAAGAAAGACACGGGTATCACCCAATGACGGAGAAATGGAAGAGATCTACATGAACAGCCTGGACATGAGTGCGGGTAATGAAAGATGTAATGTACATATTAGGATCTACTGCAGACCAGTAACATGTCAGGCCTATGCTTGCTGCTTCAGTCTCTGGGAGCATATGAGCCATGCTCAGTTGATTCAGAGGGCTTTGTTCTCCTAATACCTTTCATTCCTCCATTCCCTCTGGCCCTTACACTCTTTCTACTTCCTCTTCCATGAGTTCCCTGTGCTCTGAAGGGAGGGGTTTGATGGAGACATCTTGTTTAGAGTTGTATGTTCTAAGGACTCTCTTTTGAATAATATCAGGCTGTGGGTTTCTTCATCTTTTCCCATCTGCTACAGAAGGAAACTTCTCTGTTGATGATTGAATAAAACACTGATCTAGCCAAGCAGTAGTAGTGCAAGCCTTTAATCCCAGCACTTAGGAGGCAGAAGAAGACAGATCTCTGTGAGTTTGAGGCCAGCCTGGTCTACAGATCAAGATTCAGGACAGGCACCAAAGCTACACAGAAAAACCCTGTCTCAAAAACCAAAACAAAACAATAAACAAATTAAAAAAACAAACAAACACTGATCTATGAGTATAGCCAAATATCAGTAGGAGTCATTTTATTAGGAGTCACTTTTTATTAATGACCAGTAGTGTTTGGTTTTATCTGGGTTATCTAGTCTCTGGGGTCAGGTATGAGTTCCATCTAGGGGAGTGGACCTTAAGTCAAATGACCCATTGATAGGCCATTGTCCTAACATATCTTCAAGTTAGGACACATTGTAGGTCAAAGGCATTGTTGCTTCCTTTATGTTTATACTTCTCTTTTGGTAGCCTGCTAACTAAAGTTGAGATGGGAGGATGTGGGGAGACACAGCTGGAATTGAGGGGCATTTGAGAGATGCTATGGAAACTTGGAATGATGAAAAATTCCTAAAATATATGAAGGTGATCCTTATGAAGTCTTCTAATAATGAGGGAAACAGAGTCCCAGTTGGCCATCTCTTGTCACCATATGATGCTTCTAGTATCAGAAGTGTGTTGAATTCAATTGATTTTTGGCCAAGGAGGTCCTATGGAAATCCCCAAACAACCCCACATCTCACAGAGGGCTGAATTCCTATATATATATATATATATATATATATATATAAAGTCAGGAAACTAGATATCAAAATAACAAGTAATCCAAAAAAATGGGTACAGCTCAAAACATAGAATTCTCAACAAAGAATCTCAAATGGCCAAAAGACATTTAAGGAAGTGTTCAACATCCTTAGCCATCAGGGAAATGTAAATCAAAATGACTCTGAGATACCATCATGTACCTGTCTAGACATCTAAATAATACTGATGACAGCTTATGTTGGAGAGGATATGGAGTAAGGGGAACACTCCTCCACTGCTGGTGGAAATGCAAAATTATACAGCCAATTTGGAAATCAGTATGGTGGTTTCTTAGAAAATTGGGAAACAATCTCTCTGAAGAACCAGTAATACTTCTCTTGGCCATATAACCAAAGGGTGCTCAATCATACCACAAGGACACATGCTCAACTATGTTCATAGCATTATTCATAATAGCCAGGACCTGAAAAAAAAACCTCGATGCTCCTCAACAAAATGGAGTATTACTCAGTGGTTAAAAAATAATGACATCATGACATTTGCAGGCAAATGGATGGAACTAGAAAAAAAATCCTGAATGAGAAGTATCTATTTTCTTATTATGGATGTTAGCTTTTAAGACTCCCATAGGCCTGCTAATATCAGTATAACCACAGAGATTAAGGTAGAGTAAGGAATGATGAGTAGGGAAAAATCTATTTGGAATGATATACAAACGATATAGTTATGCATGAATGAGGTGTGGTAAATTAAAGCAGCAGGGATTGAGAAGTTGAATGGAGTTGATGGAATACTGGGAAGAAAGCTAAAACTAAGGGTCATTTGAGGAACCATATAGAAACCTAATACAACAGAATTTTCCATCCAGATGGAATCATCAAGTAATGTGGAAAAAAGCCCCAATCTGCTATTTTGTTCCATCAAGTATAACCTTCAGTGTCATGAATAGGTTAAATCTAATTAAATAGTTGGTCCAAAAGTTCCCAGTGGAAATCCCCAAGCAACTTGGGCTATTTCTGAGGCTACTGTTGGCTCTCCACAAACAGATCATAAGTAAGATCCTATTTTGTTGTAGATTACACTTACTTCTGTTAATAAATACAGAGAACTGCAGCTGTTGCCTAACAAAAGCCTTCACCCCTATAGCTTAGGTATTGGTAGTTATTCACCACACAACTGGAAATGAAAGCTGAACATCTGGCCAGCTACAAACACTTTGATCTACATTCGTGACCCACCTGCCCAATACACTGGTGCAACAGTGGCACAAATATCGTGGAAGTAACCAACAACTGTCCATTGGATGCAATCACTCCATGAGAGGAAAACCATGCCTAACATTGCTCAGGTGGCCAAGAACCAGAGGCTAGATAGGCCATGGGCCCCGAGGAAAACTGAATACTGTTGTTCTGCTAAAGGAATGTAGCAATAAAATGACTCTTAGTGACATTCTTCTATAGCCATAATACTATTTTTCAAATAGATTAGAAGCCTAATTTTGTAGATTGATAAAATTTGATTTGCAGAAAACTATGTGGAAAATTTAAAGTTAGACAAAGTAAATAAAACTTCCACATAGATACATATAACTTACAATTTTAAAAATAGCAGAACAATGTCTTAATAAGCAAGATTTTGATCACATAAGAGTGTGAAAGCTTAGGGGACATATGAAGTTCAATTTAGGAAAATATTTAAATTTATTTTGTCAATAATATGAATGAAAGATTTCAAGAAGGAGTAGAGAAGTAGTGAAAATAATTTACAATTGATTTACATTATAAAATTGCTTTAGTTTTCTTTTGAGCAAATAATACCGCATTAGGAGGAAATTTCTATTACCGATCTGAACTACTTCCACATTACCTGCCAGGACAAGCCCAGTACAATTCACTGAAAGTACATCAGCTGCTAGCCTTTAGAATTCTAACACTGAATAGTCTTGGCATATCTGGGTGGATCTATTTAAATTCTTCAAGATGTGTAAATATCAAAGAGTATATGAAGGCCGATTTTTTTTTCTATTTTGAGTAGGAGACTATCATGACTTCACAAGAACTAGGAGGATCAGAGACCAGCATATTGTACTTGTCTTACAAGAGAATCTTTTACTTTGAAATGCATGCCAGCCAGGCATTTAATCTTTCCCAGTATGTTCTAGAAGATGATGTTTTGTTTTTCAGAGCTTATTTTTGAATAAGTCCACAGAGCACTAACATTTCTGAGAGCAAGCATGTTCAAGCTGAAAAAAAGCCCCCCAGAACGCAAGCAGGCAGGTTGTGTCATCATGAGTTACAGCCACACATCTACACAACTGCTGTTTCCCTACAATCACAGCAATGAATTACAGGAACACATTCAATCCTGATAAATGATCTGCTCTGCTGCTGCTTAAATTAAACTGACTGCAATCCAGATGAGTACAGCCACATATTAATGCTGGGTCCACCATTTCTTGTCTCTCTCTTAGTGAATTATGGGATGGTAGTGCGGGCTTTATGCATTTGTTAACATTGTGGCTACAGCTTTTTCACAGATCAATGTTCAAGTGGAATGAAAAGTAGGCTCAAGCATGCTGCTGCCACATTTAATGCTGTCTTCCTAAAAATAAATGTGCAGCGTTTAAAATCAAATACTATAAATAACATGAGGCTTTGCTTTCTAATTTCCTTTACAATACTTTGAATATAATATTAATGAATATCAACAAGATACCTAAGAATTGATGATTACTTTTTTTTATAATGCACATTTCAAAGTTTTGGAGTATGTAAAACATAATTTTGCATGGCCTAAATGAATTTTTAGAGATGCACAGACACATCCGTCTATACATTTATCAAACTGTGTTATTTCTTGATAAAATAATATTTCAGAAAATCCATTTACTACCACACATTCAATTTATCTTCACCTTGTATGAAGCTCTGAATTGAATAAAATACTTATCTACTTATTAATGAAAGAGGGATGAATTATACAATATTTATGATAGCAGCACATTTTGATGGTGATTTACTAATCTCAAAGTGACCTCAAATTTTTGTAGAGTGTGTGGACATAAATCCATTATTATTACATTTATGACTATAGATAGCATTTATAAGAAATGCATAGTGACTCTTTATGAATTTATTTATAATTCAAATTATAATAATAAAATAAAAAATAGCACAGCCTCATATTTAAATATTTTATTCTATTATGTATCCTACAGTTTAGTTCATTCATTCTCAATTATTTTTGTGAGAACTTGTAAAATGTTTTTAGAGTAACAACTAAGACAAGAATAAGATGCAAATTTTAAAATGTTCAGCCCAAGTGTAAGCTGTGTTCAGAACTTTCAGTGAAGTCCTTTTGTAATTCACTACTGTTGGGGAAGATAAAGTCAATTACATTACAGATTTGTGATTGGTCAGTTACATAGATATTGTCCATGCAGTAACTAACAACGGCAAATCAGACTTTGAATTTTATGTTGAAAGAAAAAAAATTCTCATTCTCAAGCAAAATAAACTTTATTTTGTATGTACATGGAATTAACAAGCAGGTAATTCTTCTATAACACACTAACACTTAGAATATTTATATTCATGGGAATTTAAAAGTAGAAATTGTGGAGGTCATAAATCCTTGATTATCCTTACCTTCTCAAATATTCAGGTATATGGATGCAGTTTTATCTATTTTTTTAATGTCGAGTTAACATTATAAAGATACTTAGTATATTTGTGTAATAGTTAAAATTTACAGAATCTATGCTGATAATAGGTATTACTTCATAAGGATCCAAAATTCTTATTTTGCTAGTTTTATGTGAGGCTTTGGTATTAGGATGGTGACTTTATAAAAAAAAATTAGGAAATTTTCCATTATTTTATATTTTGAGGAATAATTTTATTTATACATTTATTTTTTTCCATGAAATTTAATACTTATAACTATAAAAGTATCCTAATTTTATAACATAAAATAAATATATAGGAATACATCAAAACCCAGTAAATTTCACAGTGAGCATGTATGGGGGGGGCTGAGTTTTTACTGGTTGGGATTGGTTCACCAATACCAAGTCCTGAAAGAATAATTTAAGGATTATTGACATTAGTTCTTCTTTGATGGGTTGGTACAATTCTGCACTACTGAATCCATCTGGTCTTGGGCTTTTGGGAGTCAGAAGTCATGAGTGACTCTAAGGAAACAGTGCCTTCCAGACACAACATGATTCATACACAAATGATCTCACAAAACTGTGAAAACAGGCACATGACCTGTACAGATTCAAGACATATAAAGTCCTAGCACTGAGAAGAGAAAGTAAACACAAAGGCCAAACCTTAATAAGCATTCATTTGGAAATGATACCTACTGGGAATGGGAAAATCTGTTCTCTCCAATGTAGTGTCACCAGTATATCATCCACTCTCTGGGGCAGACCCCCTGGACAGGAGTACTTGTCGAAAATAGATCAGACTTCATGCTTTTCCTTTCTGGAGATGGCGGTGGTGGTGGTGGTGTTTGTGGGATATTTTTTTGGTGGGGGAGGGCCTTTTTGTTTTATTTTATGATATTTTTTATCTCACTTGCTTGTTCATTGTTTTGATTTTTATGTTGATTTAGTTTGATTTGAGGGGGTAGAAAGTGAACTTGGGTGATTAGGGAAGTAGGGAGGAACTGGGAGGCATGGGGGTGTACGATAAAAATGTATGCAAAATTAAATAAAAAGCAAATAATTTATAGAAATATTATGAAATTTCCACTTGTCCCTCCTCTCTGACACTCCAAATTTTGTTTTTGTTTTTATTTGTTTTCACTGACATTTTATGACAGTTATTTCTCATTCATTTTTTAGAATCCATAAATATACTGTGGGATTCAAATATTTGCAGAAACTTCAATATGCTTTGCAGTATCTATATTCTCACTGTTTTCCTCACACAAATGTATTTATTAGTATATGGATTCTTAAAGAATTTTGATTAGTTTCATTTATTGTTACATTTTTATTTTTTGAGTTCACTGATTAAAACAGATTTTACTAAATTTCAAAAATGTGAATGGTAGAAATTCTAACCACTTTTTGATTTGATTTAAGGTTTATTGTAAAACGTTAAATCTATACCTGGCACCAATATCCAGGTCAAGATTCTGTGGCTAGATAGTTAACAGAACCCAGTAGAGATCTGCTACTATTACTATACTGAATGGATGAAGCATAAAAATGACTCCTAATGACTTATCATTATCACCATAGATTAGGGTATCTCTCAAATTTTATCAGAAAACTTTCATTTGCAGTAGACAGTAATATACAAAGATCTTCAAACTGGCTGAAGTTTAGAAAAAAATAAAAGACTATGGGTTCCTTAATTATAAATGGAACATTAATATCGTTCCCTTTCTTCCCAAGGCTCAGGGATTATCTCAAAGGAAGGAAAGGAAAGTTTGGGGGAGCTGAAGGAAGTCAATGAGTCCCAGGAAGCAGAGTTTTCTGGCGACAGCAGGGCAGTTGTGCATATGAATTTGCAGTGGTTGTGACAGCATCCGCAAGACCTGTCCAAGCTCAAGCCACACAAATAATGCCAGCATGGCAGATGAAGTGGAGAAGAAGGCTGACCCTTAGCTGAGAAGCTATTAGCAAATTACAGCTACTGAGACAAATTCTCTTTATGGGTGTGGTCTCTGGTACGTTGAACAAACTCCAGTGGATAAGCCCACACATGGAGCATACCGACAGCACAAACTGAATGGTGTGGATTATTAAAAAACAAAAACAATATTGGCTGTGTAGAGAAGGTAGATGTTGATTTGACAAGAGTACTGATCATGGAGGCCTCACCTTCATGATAGGAAAGCTTTTGATGATATACCCAAGACAGTACAGGCTCCTGATTGCCCATCACAACTAGATGCTAAAACTCTGTTGCTGGATTTAGATCAAACAATCTCAAACTGACTGGGAAACTTTCTCCTTCTAGGTTAGTTTTAATGTTAATGAAAAGTACTACACATGTCATTATGGTGATATTTTATTTGTGCTGAAATGTGATTTTATTTGTATGTTAATAAAGTTGCCTGGGGATCAGTGTTAAGAGCAAGCCATTTAGCAGAAGTCCGGCGGTGGTAGCACATGCCCTTAATCTGATCACAGGGCAGGCAGAATCTCTTTGTGTTCAAGGACACAGCCAATGTGTACAAACCATAGAGACCTGGAGGCCTGTATAGACAGGCAGTGATGAGGAAGCCATTTGGTTGGGTTTATAGCCAATAAGAAGGCAGAACAGAAAGGCAATAAAAAGACAGGACACAGGAAGAAGTTCTCGATCTCAGGGGAAGGACAGCAGCCAGTGGTAAGATAAGGTGGTCTTAGCTCTTGGCTGCTGCTCGATCTCTGGGCTTTTAACTCTCTATTTGGCTCTGTGTTTCTTAATTAATAAGGCCATTTAGAATTACATCTACAGGTCATTGCAAAAAAAAAAATCATCAATGTTTTTATTTAGTGATGGACAAGCAAACTACAACACTGACCTGTGAGGCAAGATGTGCCTACTGGTACAATAGGGGAAGTCTGTTTATGTGGGTAATTGACTGGCAGCTCACTTGTTTGGATTCAGGACCCACTCCACAGGAGAGTTCTGATGCCTGGCACTGTGGATCTGGTAAATATACTGTGGATATGGGAGCCATAGACCCTTTCAGGGAGCTTACTGCTTTGCATTTGATAAAAAGGTCCTATGATGCTGCCTTCTAAATATTTAATAGCTATAGATCTGCACTCCTTTCAGTGGGCAGTGGATTATGCAAAGACCCATTGCTTTAGAAAATGCTGAGAATAAGCGATCCTGAGTGATTAGCTACACGTCAGACATTTGCATAAAACTTCTCCTTCACATCCGTGCTTCATAGAATGTTATGAAAGAGAGAATGAAAATAATATTGGGAAGAGTGTTGTGAAGCATTGTCCTCTGGACCTGGCAGAGTTATTGTACATAGGACTTTTCAACAACTGTTGTTACCTCAACATCATTACAGTAAAATATTACTGTGTGGAGGTCATAAGGGCTCCCATGTCCCATCATATCCTACCCTTATCAGAGTTGTTATTGGTATTAATGGATACTTGGGTATAGAGAATCAGTTTTCTTTGGAGTGTGGCAATAGGCTGGCAGTGCCTCAGTGGATGACTCACACCAGTCTATGTCAACAGTAGTTGGCCTCAATAGGTTAAATAGCAAAAAAGACATTAACTTGAGAGAGAGTCATTTTTGGGACATGAGAAAAGTTGAAAGGAGATGTGTAGGTAGATATGAAGATACATTGCTTAAATGTATGAAATTTTCAAAGAAAAAATACAAATTATTTGAAAATCTGATTGATTTTTTTATTTTTGATTATTTTTTATATTTGATTATTGATATAATTATAATAAACTAATCCTAATTAATTTCTCCACTTTACTCATATCTGACTATTCTTGAGATAATTGCATTTATTTCTTTCAGGATATAGTAATTTGCCACATTTGTATTTTATCCTCACTTGTTGTGATGTAGACTGAATTGGCTTTTCATTTTTTTCCTTGAATATTGAAAATTGTTAGGTGTACTTCTCAGAACATTAATAGAATTGTTTTTATTGAAGTACACTTTTTGTACTAGGCATAAGATTTGAATCTTTCTCATAGTTATATTATCTCTATACACAGAAGTCTGACAATCCAGAAAGTGAAGAAAGCAAAATAAGAAATTGATAAATGGGTCAATAGTAATGAAGCTGTTAATGCTCTATAGTAGAGGGTAATAGAGAGTCATTAGTTGTCCTTGTAAGTTTCTACCCTCTAATCTTTCTCACCTTTCTGCTGGAGGTGGTCTTGGAGCAGAGAGTTTGGAAAACATGGAATAGAATGTGAACTAAGTTAGATCACATTTTACTGTTTTCTTGAAGTTATCATCCATGATGATGTGAAAGATTTTAATGATGCAGTTGCTCGGTTTCACTCATGTTTCTATAAATAAATCTAATACCTTCATTGGTTTATCAAGTTGAACTTGTGTAGAATCTTTTCCCACCTGAGTGATTGTGTGTATGATTGTGTGTTATATTGCTTTTGTTTCTTTTTTTTTTTTTTTTTTTTTTTGGTTTTTCGAGACAGGGTTTCTCTGTGTAGCTTTGTGCCTTTCCTGGGACTCACTTGGTAGCCCAGGCTGGCCTCGAACTCACAGAGATCCACCTGGCTCTGCCTCCCGAGTGCTGGGATTAAAGGCGTGTGCCACCACCGCCCGGCTGCTTTTGTTTCTTTAGAGCAATGGTTCTCAACATTCCTAATGATGTGAGCCTTTCATACAGTTCTTCATGTCTTGGTGACCTCTAAACATGAAATTATTTTTGTTGCTACATCATAACTATAATTTTGTTACCATTATGAATCTAATATTCAGGATATCTGATATGTGACTTCTATGAAAGGATCGTTTGATGTCCAAGCTGGTTGTGACCCACATGTTGAGAACTACTGCTTTAGAGGAGTACAACTGATATATTAAGTATGTAATAAAAGACTACCTTACAGCATATTGTTTGTGTAGTTCAACAATGGTTGTCTTCACAATGGAGCATCTGAAAACCCGTTACCTTATCAGTCCACAAAATTATATGTCCTAGAAATCCTAATGTTCACTGTTAGCCTGAAGCCAGAAGTAACTTTGTTCTGATATCAGTGAATGAATGCAACAACAACAACAACAAAAACCACAAGAAAAACGTCAGAAAAAAAGAGGATAGAGAAATTCACCTTGCCAATGAGACACACAAAAAAATGTAGTCAACACAGAGCTTTTGCCTTTAACCTCCTTTTTATCTGTGCTGCCACTGGAAGGTACTGACCACATGCAGGAGATACTTCACATCTGAAACAAGCTAATCAAGAAAATCCCTCACAGGTGAAGCCAGTTAATTACAGATTCAGTCAAGTTGACAAGATTAATCATCACAAGTGTCTGAAGTTAAAGTAACTGAAGACTGGGTAAGCTGGTATTTACTTAGTGATTAAGTAGAGAAATGGGATTTGTGAAAGAATATTACAAAAGTTGCATGGTTTCAGCCATTCACAGAATACCAAATCAAAGTCATTTTACAATAACCTTCCCTGTGGTAGAGATACCTACTTCCACATTCAAACTGTAATTTATTGAAATCTTGACAGGAAGTAGAGAATAAACTCCAATGGGTACATGAAAAGATGAATATGTGAACATTATAAATTAGTTGTATTTCATATAGAAAACATCCCCTTTCTCTAGTACTTTGTTATTACTTACTATTTTATCTCTGTATAATCAGAGATATTTTCCAAATTGACTTATCTTTGTATAGGAAAAGCACAAATCATGATATAATGACTAGTGTACCATGGATGTTGAAACAGCTGCTGTGGTCTTACTAATTATTTGCTTCCTTTGTCTAGAATAAGAATACATGACACTGGACACTGTGAGTTAGTAGTGGTTAAATAGACATATGATTTTTATTCACTTATGACTAGTGGCAGTCAAAGACACTACATGCTTCATAAAGCTATATATTATAACAATATTTTTGTTTCAAAATAATTTTAGAGTTTCCAAACTGTTGTGAATATGCAATATATTCTGCATTAGAATTGTCCCACGAAGTCTCATGTATTAAATAAGTGTACTATGACATTGGCCAGGGAAGCAGGAAAGGTCAACTATAGATCTTCACTGTTTCCTCCATTTTTCCAAATCCAGCTCCTCAGATCTGCAGTAGAACACTGACTGCAACCTCCCTCATCTCCAGTGGACCCCATAGGTCTCTGTCTCCTAACCTCGCTCCTCCAAATCTTGTTTTGTCCCAGGCCCAAACTTCATCAAGTGCTACCTGGGAACCCACAAACCAATCTGGCCAAGGAAGTAGGTAGGCTAACTGCAGATCCATGTCTTCCTTCACTCCTCCAAGTCCAATTCCCAAGTCTCATCCCCAGCTCTGCAGCAGAACATCTGATTCAGCCTCCCCTCCCCCTCCCACACCCATCAGTAGTGAATCCTCCTTAACAGTCCCTCCTAATCTCTTTTTCCATGGTCTTTGCTAAATCTCAACCTGCAACTCCATCAGGCAATCCCTTGTAATGCACAGGCCACTCCTACAAGAGAAGCACGTAGGCTGACTATGGATCTGCTGGTTTCCCTCTGCTCCTCAGATTAATCCCCCATCTTCATCTCTAGCACTGCAACAGAACACATGTGGCAGCCTCCCTTTCGCCTCATTTCTAGTAGATCCCAGTAGATCCCATAGATCTTTACATCCTAACCTCCATCCCCCAACTCATTGTATCTTTATTCCATTTCCAACTCCAGAGGGTACTGCCTAGAAACTCACAGTCAGGGAAGCAGTGAGGCTAATTACAGGTATTCAGTTTTCCCTCTGCTCCTCCAGATCCAATCTCCCAGTCTCATCCAGAGGTCTGTAATAGAATAACTGCTACAGCCTCCCTCCTCCTTCTGTACCCATCTCCAGTGAAGCACATAGATCTTCCTATGTAAACTTGCTTGCACCAAATCATCACTTTGTTCAATCACCAAACTCCAGTAGGCACTCCTTTGAAACCCACAGTCCATTCTGACCAGGGAAGAAAGTAGGCTAACTGCATATCTTCATCCTTCTCTCCATTCTTCCAAGTCCAATGCCCCCATGTCATCCCCAGCTGTGCAGTGTGCCTTCTGTTGTAGCCTCTCATCACACTCTGCTCGTATTCTCAGGGAATTAACTAAGCAGATCATAGTAGAACACTCAGATTTCTTCCCTCTTATAAAGTCAACCCACCACCCCCAGCCATGAGGAGTGGTGATTCTTCAGTGTCTGGTCTCAGTGTTAAGAAACACATTTAACTTGGAACACACAATTTCCTCACCTGTCTGGATTTAGAAGTTTTCCTACCAGGCAACAAAATCAGTCACATGCTTTCTTAAGAACTCAAGAGGAAACAAACAATGGAACAACATATCCACCCCAACAAAAGAAGATCAGATATCAGCACCTAGAATTACAATCTTCCAAATCCCAGATGCCTAGATGCCAGTGTAAAAACACAATCAATAACAGCCAGGACAATATCTCTCACTAGATAGTTTTTGAGAGCAGGCCTTTGATATTCCAAAGCAGATGAAGTGCAAGAAAAACACCTTAAAAATCTCTTATGAATGTGATATATGTCCTTAAAAAGGAAATAAATAAATCCTTTAAAGAAAACTGTGAAGACACAAACTGTAAAAAAAAAAAATGAATAAAAACCTTTTAAGACCTAAAAGTGGAAACAGAGTGATTAAAGAAAACCCAAACTGAAGAAAATATGGAAATGAAAAGTTTAGGAACTTGATCAGGGACTACAGAGGCAAGTTTCAACAACCAAATAAAAGAGATAGAAGAGATAATCTCAGACATTGAAGACTCAATAGAAGAAATAGGTATATTAATCAAAGGAAATGTTAAATCTAAAATTCTTAGAACAAAACATTCAGGAAATCTAAACACAGTGGAAAGTCTAAATCTAAAATAGAAATAGATGAAGGGGAAGAAACGAAGGAAAAAGACACAGAAAATGTTTCAACACAATCATAGTAGAAAATTTTCCTAATCTGTAGAAGGACATGCTTATTAAACTACAAGAAGCATACAAAATATTAAGTAGACTGAACCAGAAAAGAAATTCCCTCTGGAGCATAATAGTCAAAATACCAAATGTACAGAACAAAGAAAGAATATTAAAAGATTCAAGGGAAAAAAGAACATGTAACATATGAAGGTAGAACTATTAGAATTACACCTGAGTTTGCAAAGGAGACTCTAAAAGCCAGGAGAGACTAGACAGATGTGCTGCAGACTCTAAGAGACCACAGATGCCAGCCCAGGGTATTATAACCAGAAAATTTTTCAATCACCATAGATCAGAAAATAAGACACTCCATGATGAAACCAAATTTAAGCAAAATCTATTCACAAAGCCAGCCCCACAGAAGTTGTTGGAAGGTAAATTCAACCTAAAGAGGTTAACTACATCTAAGAAAACATAGGGAATAAATAAACACTGAATAACAAAAAGAAAAGAAGAACATACACATACACACACACACACACACACCACCACCACCACCACCACCACCACCACCACTACTACTATCAACAGCAACAACAACAAAATAACATGAGTCAACAATAATTGGTCAACGATATCTCTCAATTTCAATGGTCTTAATTCCCCAATAAAAAGGCACAGACCAACAGTATAGATTTGAAAACAGAATCCACCTTTGTGCTGCATCCAAGAAATACAACTTAACACCAAGGATAGATATAACCTCAAGTTAGAGAGTCGAAAAAGTTATTCCAAGCAAATGGCCCTAGAAAACACAGTGAAGTAGGCACATTAACGTCTGGAAAAAAAATAGACTTCACACCAAAGCAAATCAGAAGAAATAGAGAAGGACACTACAGACTCATAAAAACAAAAATCCACCAAGAGGTCATTTCAATTCTTAACATATAGGTCCAAACAAAAGGCCCTCAGTTTTGAAAAGGAATCACTGCTGTAGCTTAAATTACATATTAACACTTCCAAAATGATGTTGGGAGACTTCAGTATTATATTTTTGACAATAGACAGGACATCAAAATGAATATTAAATAGAAATGCTAGAACTAACTGAAGCTATAAAATACATTGGCCTAAATAATACATTTCACCCAAACACAAATGAATATGCTTCTTCTTTGAAATATGGTTTTCATCACTTCATGGAACTTTTTTCAAAATTGACCACATACTCAGACACAAAGCAATCCTCAACAGGTAGAAGAGAATTGAAATAACTCCCTTTCAGATCACCATGGATTAAAGCTGTATACCAACAACAGAAACAACAGAGAGTTGAAAATCTCATGGAAACTGAACAGCTCTATTGAATGAAAAATGGTCAAGACAGAAAATAAGAAAGAAATAAGACTTTCAATAATCTAATAGAAATGAATAAACAGATAACAAAGCTTAACAGAAACAGTGAGAGCTGTGCTCAGAGGCAAGATCATAGCACTAACTGCCTAGATAAAAAATTTGGAGAGATCTCATAAAAACTTTGCAGCATCTGAAAATCTCTAGAACTCAAAGAAGAAAGCACACCCAAAAGTTGTAGACGGCGAGAAATAATCAAGCACAGGACTACAATCAATAACAAAGGTAACGATACAAAGAGTCAATAGAACAAAGGGTTGATTCATGGAGAAAACAAAAAACATTATCCAAATTAACTAAAATGCAAGGAGTGGAATTCCAAATTAGCAATAATTGATGGTCCTTAATACCCATGCCATGACATATCTGCTGGGGTGACCAAGAATCGGTGCCTAGTTAGTCCAGGGACCGAGGGTGAAATAAAGTCTGACTTCTCAAAAAAGAGAACAAAATAAAACAAACAAATCAAAGAATAGTGATAACTCTGAATGATAGTCTGCTGAACTCAGAGATGAGTTCCTCGTTCAGCTATCATCAAAGAGGCTTTCTCCTGCAGCAGATAGGAGCAAATATGGAGAATCATGGCCAGATTTAATGCAGAGAATGAAAGATATAAATGGGATGTCTCCGTCAAAGTCCTCACTAGAAACTCAGGGAACCTCACAGAAGGGGAGGCTGAAGAGGACACTAGGAGAATAAGCCTATAGATAAACATGAGCAATGTTCATATGAACCCACAGGGACTGAAGCAGCACAGGGCCTGTACAGAATGGCACAAGGTCCTCTGTATATGTATAATGACTTCCAATTTATTTTTTAATGGGATTCCTGAAATGTGAATGAGTAGGTCCTTAATTCTTATGCCTTCTCTTGAGCTCTTTTTCTTCTGTTTGTCCTTTCCAAATTTGATGTGATAGTTTTTGTTTTATTTTATTATATTTTATGTTTTATACATAACCAAATATCTCTTAGAAACCTTTTCATTCCTTCTGAGATAGAGAAAGGGGGCTGATACAAATGGGAGGAGATGTGGGGAGGAAATAGTAGGAGTAGAGAGAGGGAAAGCAGTAACCAGGTTACATTTTGTCATTAAAGAGGCTATTTTCCATAAAAGGGAAAAAAGTTCTGTATATCTGCTGTTATGAAATGAATCGTTTTACTCCGTCCCATAATGTTTTATTTCACTATGAAGTACTGAACTAACATGGCCATGGACTGAAACTATGATTTTAAATGAGCCATTACAAAATTAAGTCAATTTTCTCACAATGATGGTAAGTAACCAAAGGGTCACTGAGAGTTTTATCAGTATTTCCCAGGGATGGGCCCTTACTTGTTTCTCCACTACTCTCCCAAATCTCATTGGTATTTGTTTTAATCTTTTGATTATATTCTACTGCTAATCAAACAATCTGGTTTCTTTTGGAGACAGGGTTTCTCTGTGTAGCTTTGCTGCCTGTCCTGGATCTAGCTCTATAGACCAGGGTGGCCTCAAACTCACAGATATCTGTCTGCTTCTGCCTCCCAGTAGTGGGATTAAAGGCTTGGATCACCAAAGCCCATCCCAATCTGGTTTCTTAAATCATTCTTTGTCCTCTAATTAAGGATTCTGTCAGTTTGGTTTTCGTTTGTTTGCTTGTTTGTTTGTTTGTGTTTGGTTCACTGTGGATTTTTTTGTTTCCTGCTTTTTTATGTTTTACTTTTCTCTTTCAACACTGAACTTATTTCTTATTGTCATATGTTGTTCCAAGATTTACATGGATTTTTCTGGGTCCAGGTAAACCTAGGATAATTTATTTCTTGATAGATCCTTGAAGATCACAAAATAGCATTTTATCATATAATTAGTTTTTATTAAATACTTGCTTTACAAAATAAGATCCTTACAGAAACTATAGTTACTGATCCTGGCATATCACTGCTTATCATTATCTCAGAAGAAAGATGAAAAATACAGTTACAGTAGAGAGAATAGATTCTCTATGTATGTATATCTATACATAGGTACTTCATGATGTCTCTAAGACTAATCAAGTACCTCACAGTTTATTTTCAATTAATTTTGTTGTAATTTGCTCTCCATTTCTTTTAATTATAATGTTTTTTCATGAATAAATTTCTAAGAGAAAAAATAAGCACCTTTTTATTCAGATTACTTTTACATGTTTTCAGAAAATTCCTTACTTATCTCAGTGAACCTATGATGACCATTGAAGTATTTGAAGCACAGTTAAATCTTGAGTGGATCTAGAGACACTGAAAGCTCCTTTTATGGATTTTATTGTTCCATTTATTGTAGGTCTTATGAATCAGCTCTGAGAATGAAGAGTAATGTCAGTCACCTGATCATGCCAATATAGTGATAGGATCCTGAATAATCTTTAATGTTTAGAATAGAATAATGAGGCACAGGACAGAGATTCATATGCTACTTATATCACAAAGGAGAATATTCACCTTTATAATATTGTTTAGAAAATCTATTGTTCAACATGTCTTTATTTTCTGAGTAGGTAATGCAATATTTAATATTTATCCTCAGATATAATTAAACAATAAACAATGAAAAAGAACAAAATCAACACATATTCACAATATCTGGGATAAAACAAACAGCAGTGGGATTAGTTTAATTTAAAAACGGCACCTAAATAAACTCTTCATCTGCTTATGACCTGGGCACAAGTTTTACAAAAATGGTCTTTGAAAACTAGTCACAGAATCATATTTTAAAGTAGGTTTCATTCTTTTATATGTAAAATATAATCCTAATTTTTAATTCATCTGACAACTCTGAAGACACAATCAAAATCTAGTAGAGACCATAGGGCATCTGACTGATGCGTGGGATGTAGCCAGATCTAGAAAGAAAGAAGGAACAAAATTAAACTTTATGGAAAAAAAGAGAAAACATGTCAGTTAATATTGAGACAAATTAAAATTAAAAACTTTTGTATAAGATAATCACAATTGTTCAGTTTTACTTTTCTTACAAATGTTTTCTCACTTGGGAACTAAACATTTTAAAATTATTATTTTTACTTTTGCAGCCTAATGATTTTAAACTATTCAATTAACCTTTCAAATTTTAAATAGATGTGAAATCATGAATTTACTTGTACAAAGTTGGTAACAAAAACTAAACATGATGACTTCTTTAAAGATTTTAGTACATAATCTTATTTAATTAAGGCACTTACGCAACCGTTCTTATTTTCTAAACAGTGAGGCTTTGACCTCAACTTGAAATAGCTCTCAGCTTGTCCTTGGATAAGGGTCATCCTTTCTGTTGAAAGCACTCACTCCCTGGGGATTCTCTCTCTTTTTTAGTCTCTCATTTGATAATGAAGGTCCTCCAACAAACTGTAAAGGCATATTAGAAGTCTCGATGTTCTATGCTATCTTTCTGTTTGGAAGCATCAGCATCGGTATTAAGTTCCAGGCTTTGAAAGTTTTGTTAAAAACCTATGACTTACTACTTTTAATCATTTTAAATAATTATTGTGCATTTCTGTCCATGGTATGTAAATGGGCATAGAGAATGAGGAAAAAAAGGAAATCAGAGAACACCATTGTGGAAGCCATCCTATTTTTCTACTTGTCCATGTTTTTGAGAACTGAAGTCTGCTTACCAGATACCAAGCACCTTTGCCTTGTGTCTCTGTTTTAACTTTTGACCACTGCAGATAAGTATTGTGTTACCAACACTGAGATAAGTGTACAATCACAGCTCTTTAGAAAGAATTTTGACTACACCCCCATTTACTGTACCATCAATAGTAAATTATCCCTTAAGGCCTATGACCTGGCAGCTTGAAGTTTTTCCTTGAGTTTATTGTACCAGATCATGCCTTGAAGCCAAGAAAAAAATTAGGTTGGCTATATTCAAAGGTGTCTGGCCACTATAACCCTAGTGGTCATATCTTACCTAGTATGTTGGTACTGGAGTATTCATATTCTACAACTGGGAAAGACTGCTCCTGCCTTCAAGTTTCTTTATTTTCAACCCAAAGGTATCTTTTTAATCGGATGATATGTCAAAGTTATTTCTAAACTATATTTCCTCATTTTTCTTTTACTTGTGCTTCATTTAAACGCCTTGAAAAGTACCTACTTTTTTGAGTAGTACAATTACTTTTTTCACATGAAAAAAAAATCTATTACTTTAATAAGACTTTCTCCATCTGATAAGGCCCATTGTGTTGTCAAGCCAGCAATGTTATATGATTTTCTCATGAAAACTCTACATACATAGTTTCTTTAAGTTCCATAATGAATCTTCATTTCTTCTTATTGAGGCTATCTTTAAACACTTGCTCATGTTTCCATCAATGACTTTTAAATATACTTGAAATATAAGGAGGAAGTTTTGCCACTTCTGAAAACTGTTGAATAGAGTCATTTTCAACCATAGAAGTATTTCCTCTATATAGTTTATAAAATTTACTTGAACAATAACTGCCATCAATGTTATATAATGTTTCTTCTTTTTGAGATTACAAAAGGGAAATAAAATGTAATCAGTTTAAAAATGTATCTTTTATTATGACATATTGTTTTTCCTGTCATTTATTTGGCAATTAGTTCTTTTGGGGGGTGCTACCTCACACAGAATGATGTTTCCAGAGACATACATTTACATGCCCATTTACATACCATGGACAGAAGACACTGACCCAAACTAACCTCTTAATAGTTAACTCTTAACTCTTCATACTTACTTTCACCTTGGTTTATTGATTACCTTATTATCTAGTCATACTTAGGAATGTAGTATTACACACAACTCTCCACTCCCCTTCTTAGACCTCCCTATTGATTTAAGGTCTCTATACCTCTCTTTTGACCCAATCCCTTTAAGAGTTTACTGAGGCTTTTACAAATCACTTCCACCTTGAGTCATAAAGAAAGCCTGACAGTTACCATCTTGTGAAGGTCTTATCTTCCTTTATGACCTTAAAAGTATTCAAGCCTTGTGATCTTGCTTTGCCGGAGAATTGCTGATTGCATGTGTATAAAACTGGAAACTTCAGAGACCCAAAGTAGAATAGAGAGAGGACAGTAGAGAGATCAGTGCCAGAACAATAAAGAGATATGAACAGAAAGAACATGGTGTGAGCAGATTCATTCCTTCACCCCCAGATAATAGTTTTCTTTCGCTTGCTGAAGTGTCTTTATTGGACCTTGAAAGAGGTTTGAGGGTTTGAACCCAAAAAATATCTCGATAATTTACTAATAAAGAACATGCCCAAATCTCCTTACATAAAATACCCATTAGAGGAAAAAATGTTATTTAAACCAATAAGTGTATAGTTTAAAAGCTTCTAAAATAAAATAATAAATGTACATTTACATTTTGACTGTATGTTAATTTTTTAAAAATCTTTAGATTTTTTATTATACTAATTATTGTATTAGCATTACAAATCAATGAGGATTGTAGAGAAGCAATCTTACATACATGTATATGTCATACATTGAACATATTTGCTCACTTGTGCTTGACCCTGAGCATCATAGTTCTCACTCTCTGCCTTACTTAGTCTCATCTCAGGCCTGAAGATCTCTCTTTCCCATTCTCCTTCCCATAATCTAATAGCCAACATTCTTTTTGGCACATCTACAAGTAGCATCACTTATTTCCTTAGATGAGAGTGAATATGAAGGAATTATGTTTCTGTATGTCATGTTTCACTTAATATTATATAGTTCATTTTCAACCATGTTTCTGAACTTGAAGATTTAACATTATGTTTAAGATAATAGTATTATATTGTTTAAACCCCCTATTGTATTATTTATCCATTCATTTGCTGAATGTACTCTAGATTGGCTATGTATTTTGAGAATTGTGACTACAATTTTCGGAAAACATCAAAATGTAAGCTTTTATATTTTAAGGATTTTATATTTTTAAGTATATTCTCAGTCGTGTATTTGTTGAATTTTGTGATTGTTCTATACTTGTGTGAAGAATCTGCATTGGTGTTTTCCATGATGACTCAAGGAATTTGCGTTCATGCCAAGAGTACATATGAGATCTCTTGCACTAAGTCCTTAGTCCTCACTTGTTTTATTGTCATTTTGATGATTAATATTTTAATCTGTGAGTGATGATCTCTTTGGATGTTTTCCTCATTTTCATTTTATGATTAATAAAATTCTAATTTTCAATGTTTATTAACATTTATATGTAATCTTTGAGAAGTTTGTATTTAATTTTTATGTCTCTAGGGGTGTGGTGTGTGCGTGTGTGTGTGCATGTGTGTGCGTGTGTGTGTGTGTGTGTGTGTGTGTGTGTGTGTGTGTGTGATGTATGTGGTGTTTGTGTGAGTGTGTGTGTGTGTGTGTGTGTGTGTGTGTGTCCTGTCCTCAATCCCAAGACCTTTATCATGTTAGATAAACTGTCTACTCCAGAGCAACTCCCAGTTATCTCCCTAACTATCAGCCTAATTTTTAGTATCATTAGTTTCTTTTTCTGTTTTATTTAATTTTTCTTAGTGTTTTGTACTCTTAGATTCATTTAATTGAATAGAGATTTCAAGGTTTCAGGTATCAGACTGAGACCTTTGGTAGATTTTTTAATTGATTTTTATGTATAGTTAAGCCATCCTTCTGTATATGGCTACTCAGTTATCACCAATATCATTAATTAACAAGAGGGTATTTTCAAAACTGTATGTTCTTGGTGGCCTTGCAAAATTATGTGTATGCTTATTCTCACCAACAAAGCACCATTTAACCAATCTGTATAGTTAGTCCAAAGTTTCATCTTTCAGGAATTTGAAGTCAAGCCCTTCTGACTGTTTTTAAGTGGTTAATAACAGTTTATTGTTTCTATTTTAAAGTTAAAACTCTCATGACCCTAGATCTATTTCTGAACTTATTTGAATACACCTTGGGGAAAGGATCAGGTTTCTAAATTAATTCATAAATAGGAGCATGGTCAAGATGACTAAAAATAATAAAAATAAATTAGCTATTTTTTTATATAAAATAGTTCATCAAAACCATGCCTAACATACTACTGAGAAATTTATTTTTTTAATCTATTCACAGAAACTTTTGAATCACTGTTCTTAAACTACTATTCTGATGAGAATAGTAAATTCATTAAAAAAATCTACCTAAGTGTGATTTGTGTTTTATAGGAATGTAAGGGAATAAACTGTAAATTATATTATCCAATTAGCTTTACATTTGCACTGAAGTAAATCTCGATTTCAATTCCCAGTTTAGCAGATCATTTCAAGGTTGTGTTAAATATGTAGCAGCTGGAAGTTGCCAAATGAATGTGCTGAATGAGTGCATTTTACTGAAGTGTGTACTATCTTTTTTGACATGCATGTAATGATAACACATTTTTCTGGCAGCTGGGTTCCCCAGGGCTAAATGAAACTGCAATAGTAGATGAAACAGCCAGCTTGTATAATGACCATAAAATACTCTGGATGTATTTCAGGAAAAAACATCTCAATCGGATGATTGATTTTAAGAGAGGTCATATTTTACAATTCATTAAGAAAAGGCATTTTTCAAAATTCTGCATAGAATTTTGAGTACTAAAAATATGTAAAAGAACTGAATTTAGATTTCTAGACTGATCTCAAAATTTACTTTACACATCAACAAAGGATTTGACAAAGGTTTTTTTATTTGAAATAATTTAATTCCATAACTAGTTTTTTTCTTTGTACAGAACTAAAAAGCCCTATACTTCTTGGTGCTCATTTCTTAAGTTTTTCAAGTCTAATATTGATTGAAGATAAAGGGTTTTCTTTTTAACTATCATTAATTTGTTTCTAGAATTGTGGCTATTATTGAAAAAAAATCATTTTGTAGTCAGGAACACAATTTGAATTTTGATTATTTTTATATTCCCAGAGTCACACATTCTAAAAAATATAAATACTAGCTATATGAACAAAATATCATGGGACCAGGAAAATACAGTATATCTTTATGAGTACGTATTTTTTCTGAATCCAAGAATTGAATGAATCTTCTACATAGGCACTTTCAGATTATTACCTGCCACAATGGAGAATATATAAATTGTGCAACATCTCCTTTGTACTACAAATAGTTTTGAAATGCTCCTTTCAGTTAACAAGTTGATATCACATTGAGAAAGTCTTATGATTACTATTGGTCAATTCTGTTTTGTTTTGTGTGTGTGTGTGTGTGTGTGTGTGTGTGTGTGTGTGTGTGTGAATAAGACTGTTCCAACACTTCTTTACTAGTATTTGGTTTTTTATTAAGAAATTTTTTTATTCATTTTACATACCAATCACTGATCTTCTCTTCCCTCCTCCCACCCTTCCAGCTTCTCTCCCCTAATCAACCCCCATTTCCTCCTATAATAAGATCAGGCCTCATACAGTGAGTCAGGAGAGCCTGGTACATTCAATAGAGGCAGGCCCAAGCCATTCCCCCTGCCTCAAGGTTGTGGGAGGTGTTGCATCATAGATAGTGGGATCCAAAATCCAGCTCATCCACCAGGGATGGATCCTGATACTACTGCCAGGGAGCCCCTTAAGCAGACCAAGCAACACAAATATCTCTCTTATTCAGAAGGCTTAGTCCAGTTCTGTGTCAATTCTTAATAAAGAAACACTTTTCTAGATGGCAATTCTGGAGGGAGGAAATCCTCAGTTTAAAGTACTTTTTCTTCCAATTACAGGCTTACTAAGTACTGTCTTGTAAGGGTGAGGGCTGGTATATATAACATTAACATTAGTTCGATATGCCAACTGTGGGGAATGGATTTTCTCTCTAATGGTGTATCTAAAAAGTATCTAATAGATACTTTTTTTAAAAAGTATCTAATAGATACTTTTAACAATTAGAATGGTTTTCTCCATCTCATTCTCTAAATCAGTTTGGGCATGGCTTTATCTTATTACCTGCCCAATTTTTCATGCTTTCCAGTCTCTTCTCTTGTTCTTTCTCACACTAGACATGGGTGAGAACACGTGAGTAGACTTAACATGCCTGGAAACCTAGCCTGTCTTTCTCTCTTTTGTTTTGTTTGGATTTTGTTGTTGTTGTATTTTGTTTTGTTTTGTTTTTGGATGAAAATAAGTTTTTTCATATACTATATCCTAATTATGATTTTCTCTCCCTCTACTCCTCCAAGTTCATCCCCACCTCCACTCTGATCCAGATCTACATCCTTTCTGTTTCTCATTACAAAGCTGATAGTCTTCTAAGGGATAATAATAAAATAAAATAAAATATAAACAATCAGAAACACCACATCAAAATAAGACAATGCAATCGTATACAAGGAAAAGAAACCCTAGAAAGGTACAAGAAACAGAGATAGATACAGAGACTCACTGGTTACATACTCAGAAATCCATAAAAACACAAAATTGGAAGCCATAATATATACACAAAGAGCATGTAATATAAAGAAAGAAAATATATAAATAAAATAATATGAATATAGATAAAAAGTAAAAAATGAAATAAAAAGAAAAAAAAGCAAATAAAGCTCTTGTACCTTTCTCCCTACATACCCTGTTATCCCAGTTCCTAAGTACAGCAGGCATTCTCTGGGAATCCACTAGCCAAGCCTGACAGAGAAGCAAGTAGGCCAGCCAAGCAGTTGCAGAGGTTCAGAGCTTCACTCTTCCTCCTCTGCTTCAAATTCAATCCTCCTGCTTCATCCCCAGCTCTATAGCATACTACCTCTTGTGGCCTCTGCTGACACTCTGCCCCCATTTCTAGGGGACTAAGCAAATCATGACAGAACACCCCATTTTCACCCTCTTTATAGACTTCCACAGTCCCTTCCTAGCCCACTCCCATTTCTAAATGTCAACTCCCAACACCTAGAAACAAAATTTTTCTCTGACCTCCCAGTGGCCACACTTGGCAAGATCCCAGTCCCCTCTCAGGCTACACATAGCCACTATACACTCCTAAGTACCAGACAGGGCAACAGAAACCAAGGAACAATATGCCCAATCAATAAAAAAACAGTACCAGATATCAGCATCTAGAATTACAATCACCCCAAACCCAGATGCCAAACACCATCCTCAAAAACGCAAACAATTACAGCTAGGACAACATGTTTCCACTGGATCCTAGCAACCTTAGCAAAGCAAGTCCTGAATATTCCAATGCAGTTAAAGCATGAGACAAACACCTTAACAAAACCTTTATGAAATTGTTAGAGTTCCCCAAAGAGGAAGTGAATAAATCCCTCAAGGAAATCTATGAAGACACAAGCAGTGAAAAAAAAAAAAATGAATAAAACTACTCAAGACTTGAAAGTCAAAATAGAATCAAAAAAAACGAAACACAAACTGAGGGAAATCTGGAAATGAAAAATTAAAGAACTCAAACAACAAACACATAGACACATCTTGCAAATAGAATACAAGAGATGTCTGCATCCAGATCCCTCAGTCGTTGGATGGGGTTTCTAGCACGACAATTAGGGTGTTTGGCCATCCCATCACCAGAGTAGGTCAGTTCGGGCTGTCTCTCGACCATTGCCAGCAGTCTGTTGTGGGGGTATCTTTGTGGATTTCTGTGGGCCTCTCTAGCACTTTGCTTCTTCCTATCCTCGTGTGGTCTTCATTTACCATGGTCTCCTATTCCTTGTTCTCCCTCTCTGTTGTTGATCCAGCTGGGATCTCCCCGGGTGGATCTCTGGGAGTCCAATTAGCAAGAATGTGGAGGGTTTATATGAGCGAGAATTGTTGAGACCAAGGTTGGATAAAGCACAGGGACAAATAGCCAAATGAATGGAAACACATGAACTATGAACCAATGGCTGAGGGGTCACCAACTGGATCAGGCCCTCTGAATGGGTGAGGCAGTTGATTGGCTTGATCTGTTTGGGAGGCATCCAGGCAGTGGGACCGGGTCCTGTGCTCATTGCATGAGTTGGCTGTTTGAAACCTGGGGCCTATGCAGGATCGCTTGGCTCGGCCTGGGAGGAGGGGACTGGACCTATCTGGACTGAATCTACCAGGTTGATCTCAGTCCGCAGGGGAGGCTTTGCCCTGGAGGAGGTGGGAATGGGGGGTGTACTGGGGGGAAGGGGAGGGGGCAGGAGCAGGGAGAACAAGGGAATCCGTGGCTGATATGTAGAATGGAATTGTATTGCAAAATAAAAATTAAAAAATTTAAAAAAAAAGAATACAAGAGATGGAAGAGAGAGTTTAACGCTACCCATCATGAAATTCCATTTGCAAACAAATTAGTCCATTTCTTTTCAGTAATGTTCCAGCTGTCAGAATGTGGGCAAAATGAGGGCAGATTGTGTGCCAGAATATGACTGTAATGTCATGAACTTGGGCCATTTATTTATTTCTGCTTTCTGAAACTTCTTTGGACCTTCTTGCTGTCTGTACTTGTCTCAGTATTCTGATCTTCCAAACTCCCACAGGATGGATTCCTTAAACTCTGGTTATAACACTTCTAGCACATATTAAACCCACAGCTTTATGTCTTCCACATGTATTCTGCAAATGAGGGCTAAATGCTTACAAACCACAGAGAGAGTCCCAACCTCAGGACCATATTTTGTTACTGTTACATTGTTAGGATAAATGACTGATGTAAATAGCTTCAAGAAAGAAGAGTTTATTTGGCTCACATCTGGAATCAAGCAGGGGAGTTGTGGGAGTGAGACTGTGAGGTATTTGGTCATATTTATTCTTTAGTTGTGAATAACAAAGATTCCATTAAACAGCGTTATGGGATTCTAGCTCCAATCACTCATCATTTATTCAATCTACTGCCCTAGTACATGAAACTTTGCTCGACACTCAAGATATATCTTCCTACCTCAGACAAACCTTTCTACAAACACTCTCACATCCTCCAACAGTTTTCTCCAGAGATGAAAACAATCTAAGTCACATACTTGGGAAAGCTTGGTTTTTAGAGGATGATATAGAGAGTGGCATAAATGACTTGTAGGATATAAAAAAAAAATAACAAATTTGTAGCTGTTCTGTTACTTAAAGAAATCTCTTAAATTCTTACAACTCTGTCAGTTAGGGAGGTAGGAACATGGAAAATGAAAATGAATAAAAACAAATAATGTATGTGATTTTTGAAGAAAGAGTACTTGACATACAACTATAAAAATGTAAAAAGGCATTAACTCTGTCACTAGACAGAAATAATATTTGTATAATAGGGAGATGGTCAGTGCAAAGTGCCCAATCTTCTAGCAGCAGAGGAGAAAAGTTGTCTCTAATATGGCAACATTCACTAAAATATTGGGGGAAGCAAACTTTAGGTAATATAGTGAGATGTATCAGATTGGATTATGAAAATGATGGTACTTGCTTATGAGACTAGACACATTAATGTGGTATTTTGACCAAGAAAACTTTCTGTGGATTTATGTGATGCTTTATTCACAGCTCATGGCATTTCAAACAGTATTGTGTGTGACCAGGAATCTTACTTCATAGCATCTGTGGTGTGTATTCTGGACTGTGGAGGGAGGTACAACTTGATTCTACTCCACATTGAAGAAAGGAAAAATGTTTGTGAAACCTAGTAGATACTTGAAGTCATTTATTTTAGTAGCAACCTTTTCTGTTAAGATAATGCAGTCTGTCATGACGTCCAAATGTTCCAGAATCTTCAACAATGAAGTCACTGATCAACTCACAAGTTAAAGAACAATGATAAGCTGACGTGGTTGCTGAGTACAAAGGACTGCAAATGGATAAGACACAAAGTGATTTGATATCTCAGCTGTAATCTTACCAGTTACATAACCAAAGACTGCAATTACCATGGATATTTTCTACATTCCATGATAGGAACATATATCTATAATTAAATCAATTATGCTTATATCCTTATAGTATTTCTTCTCTTATTCACTTGTCATATGGAAAAATGCTATCACATTTTATTATTTAAAATTGATGATATTGTATATTATACTATTTATTAAATATTAGATACATGTAATTATTAGAATTAGAACTTTGTGCTTACTGTATTATAATCTTCTTGTAATTACCAGAAGATTAAATTTAGTTTAGTATAAAAACTCTTACCTTACATTAACAAAGACTATATCAGACATAGTTAATTTTGTGACAGGATTTTCATGCTTCAGTGAATTTCCCAACAGGTGTGCACATACAAAACATACACACATTCAGACAGCATTAAGTGGACTTAGTTGTCAAAAACAAAGTTGGGAGAGAATTGAATTGAGGGCAATATGAGAGTAATTAGAGGAGAAAATATGTTTGTTATTATTTTATTAATTTATTTATTTTTCATCTTGATCTCAGTTTCCCCTCCTTCCTCTCCTCCCATTCCTTCCCCTACATATCCTCTGTTACCCCCAATCCACTCCTCCGCTGTTTCTGTTCAAAAAGGGGCTGGCTTCTCATGAGTATCAACAAATCATGGCATATCATCAAGTTACATTAAGGCTAAGTACCTCCTCTTGTATTAAGGCTAGGCAAGGCAATCCAGTATGAAGAATATGTTCCCAAGAGCCAGCCAAAGCATTAGAGACAGCCCCTGTTCCCATTGTTTGGATTCCCATAAGTAAAATATGCTAAACATAACTGTTACATGTATGTAGAGGGCCTAGGTTGGTCCCATGCAGTCTCCTGTTTATCTGTGAGTTCCCATGAGCCATACTAGTTGTTTCTGTGGGTTTTCTTGTGATGTCCTTGATCCTTCTGGATCCTAAAATCCTTCTACCCTATCATCAGGAGGACGCCCTGAGCTCATCCTAATGTTTAGCTATGGGACTCTGCATCTGTTTCTGTCAGTTACTGGATGAAGGATTCCTGATGACAGTTGGGGTAGGCACCAATCTGATCACAGGAGAAGGCCAGTTCAGGCTATGTATCTACTATTGCTAGGAGACTCAGCTGGGGTCATCCTTGCAGATTCCTGAAAGCTCCCCTTGCATCATATGTCTACCTGATCCCAAAAGAGAGGGAAAATGTGGTTTAAGTGTGATCATACTTCTTTTAAAAACATGTCTAAAATTTTCAAGGATAAAGAACTATTTTTTTCTAGGCATAGTGGCCCATTCCTTTAATCCCAGAGCTTTAGAGGCAGTGGCATGTGGATCTCTGCCTAGATAGCAAGTCCCAAAAGGCCAGGACTATCTCAAAAAAGCAAAAGCAAAACAATAACAAATAAAGAGTTAATAAGAAAATAAAACCCGAAGCCAGATAGTGGTGCTGAATGATGTATGTCTTTATTCTCTGTACTTGAAGGACAGAGACAGGTGAATCTCTGTGAGTGTGAGGCCAGGCTGGACTACAGATAGAGAACACGACAGCCAGAGCTGTTCAAGACAAAAACCCTGTCTTGAAAAAGCAAACAAACAAGCAAACAACAAAGAACAACAAAAGGAAATTTAAAAAAAAAGAAAAGAAGGAAGAAAGAAAAGAAAAACCTTCATCTCAGCTGCCACCACAGCAGCATCCCTGGAATGACGCTGGTCTGTGTATTGCACAGTCCATCTTTACTCTCCTTCCTGTTCTCCAGTTTCATTTCCCAAGTCTTATGCCCCGCTTTCTAACTGACCACCTATTGTATCTTCTCCTTCCTTTCTGCCCCCTTTCCATTCACAGGGAACTGCACAGACCACAACTCTCCCAGTCTTGCTCCCTCACCTCATTCCTTTGCCTCAGCAGCCAACAGCCAGAGGCAAATTCTCTGTCTCTGGAAACCTGTTTGTCACACTGTCCTGGGAATCAGGTAGGCAGTCTCCTCTCTCCTTCCTGTTCTCCAATTCTGCTTACACAGACTTATTCCCAGTCTTGTAGCAGACAATCTGGTGTGACCTTTCCTCCCAGTCTGCTCCTTTTTCCATGGAAATGCACAGATCCTTGTGTAAGCCCAAGCTTCTTCTGTCTCCTGGGCCCTCTCAACCCCATTTCTAGCCTATCACCATCCCTTAGATTCAACACCTACTATCTAGAAACACATTCTAAATGGGATCCCTAACAGCCACATCTGGTAGTGTCTAGGAAGAACCAGCTAACTGGCAGTTAGAGATTCACCTGCTATAGCCAATGTACTCCCCTAAAATCCAGAGAGGGCAACAGAAATATAGGAACAGTATGCTAAATAAAAACAAGATGTCAGCAATTAGATTTCAAATAATCTTTTTTTTAATTTGAAAAGTCTCCAGACATGCTTATTTGAAATTATATACAGATTAAGTTAATTAACAATAATTCCATTTTAACAATGAATAATCTGAGATTTACAATGAAATTTAGTGTGAAATGCTATATTTTCAAAACTCAAAACTGTTGTATATCATAAAATGTTATTTTTAAAAAAGAGAAATGTAATTAGAACGTATTTTAAAATGTATTTTAAAGAAGTTATAATTAATAAACTAACAGAAGTAGTCATAGTACATTTAGTCTATATTCTACTTTTTCTGTTTGTCTTTACAATAACTACTCTTATTTTTTTAACTGATATAAGTAAAGGTTTTAGATTGACTTGACTTTGATATTCCTGTTTATTTATTTTTAAGAGTTTTTTATTCATTTTATATACCAACCACAGACCCCCCTCTCATCCCTCCTCCAGATGTGTCAATTGAATGTACCATGCTTTGCTGACCTTAACCTTTCAGAGGAGGGAATGGGGGCGAGTTGGGTGGGAGAAAGGATGGGGTCAGAAACAGGAAGAGGGGAGGGAGGGGGATCTGTGGTTAGTATGTAAAATGAATAAAAAATACTCAAATAATCTTAAATCCAGGTATCTAGATGCCAATGTAGAAACATATCTAATTACATCCAGGAAAAGGTATCTCTAGTAGAACCTAAGAACTCTATTGCAGTAGGATGTGAAAATAAAATATAATTAAAAAACACAAGATCGAAAAATTCAAAATGGCTATTAGGAATATATCTAGGGACCATAAATAGGATAATAATTAATTCATTAATGAATTCTAAGAAAACAGGCAGATAAATATAAGATAAATGATGAATATATGAAAGTAGAAATGGCATCGATAAAGAAAACCCAAACTGAGGTGAGACTGGAAAAAAAAATAATCAGAACTTGAACCAAATCCATGGAAGGAAGCCTTACAAACAGAACAAGAAGTAGAAAAGATAGCCACAGGCATTGAAATAAGAGAGAGGAAATGGTTCCCACAGTCAAGGAGAAAATTAAATATAAAAGAAAATCAGATAAAAGACATGCATGAAATCTGTGAAACTATGAAATAAATTTTAAAATAACAGGAATAGAAGGAGAAGACACCCTGGTCAAAGGGACAAAAAATATGTTTAAGCAAACTATAGAAGAAAATTTCTGTAACACTCCTTCATGATAAAAGTCCTGGAGAGATTATGGATACAAGGGGCATACCTATACATAGTAAAAGCAATTTGCAGCAAGCCCATAGCCAACATCAAATTAATTAGAGAGAACTGAAAGCAATTTCAGTAAAAGCAGGAACATGACAAGTTGCCTTCTGACTCAGTACCTATTCAATATAGTCTTAGAGCATTAAGACACACCAAAAAGGAAGGGAAGAATTCATTGTATCTTTATTTGCAGATTATATAATTGTAAACATAAATAATGCAAAAATTCCACCAGGAAATTCTACAGCTAATAAATAAACACTTTAACCAACTTAGCAGGATGCAAAATTAACTCACAAAAAATCAGTAGCCGTCTTATACACAAATGACAGTCAGACTTAGAAAGAAATCAAGGGAACAATATCTTTCACAAAGCCTCTAAAAATATTTCTGGGTAACACTAACCAAGCAAATGAAACTTATACTATAAAAACTTTAGTACATCGAATAAAGGAACTGAAGATAGCAGACTATGGAAAGATCTCCCATGCTCACCCATTGGTAGGATTAACATAGTAAAAGTGGCCCTCCTACCTAAACAATCTACAGGTTTAGTGCCATTCCCATCACAATCCAAACATAATTGTTCACAGCCCGTGAATGGGCAGTCTTCAGATTCCTATGGGAACACAAAAAAAAATCAGGACAGATAAAACAATCCTGAACAATAAAAGAACTGCTGGAGGTACACACCATCCCTGACCTCAAAATGTACCACAGAGCTGGAGTGTGGTGGTATTTTATTTGTACTGAAATGTGATTTTAATTGTATATTAATAAATAAAATTGCCCAGGGGTCAGAGCTATTAGAGCCATAGCAAGAGCATGGTGGTGGTGGCACATGCCTTTAATCCCAGCACTTGGTAGACAGAGCTAGGTAGATCTCTATGTGTAAAAGGATACAGCCAGCATTGGAGACACATGCCTTTAATCTCAGTACCATAGAGGACCTGGAGGGCCATACATTCAGGCAGTGACGAGGCAGTCACGTGTTTGGGTTTACACAGGAAGTAGGCCTCTTTGGGAGGGCTCTCTTGGCTGAAGCAGGAAGGGTAAGGCTCTTAGCTCTGACCTCTTGGCTTTCTTCTCTGAATCGGCTCTATGCTTCTTATTTAATAAGACGGTTGGTTACATCTACATTTGGTGCCCAATGTGATAAGAATCCATTAAAAACTGCTTAACTTGGCTTGGCAGCAGGTCCAGTTTCCCGCCTGGGCGGCCTGCAGGTCTGTTTCCTGCCTGGGCGTCTGGCTCCCTAGCCTGGGCCCAGGTTGGCTTGGCCTCAGGCCGGACTAACCTTGAGCTACTTGCTTAAAGCCAGTGCTACAGACAACTCAGGCCTGCCCTGCCAAACAGGGCCCCTGTCTGTAAAGCCAACGCACCTTGTTGGAGCTTAAGGAAGCCAGAGCCAAGGCTTGACTAGGCTCAAGCAGGAACATGTGGCTGAATTCAAGCTCTTAGCCAGAACTTGTGGCTTCTCTCTCTCTCTGTCTCTCTCTCTCTCTGGATTCATACCTCGGACACTAGGTGCCTGTTTTGAAATTCCCTCGGATTTGTGCTGTTCTACATGGACTTGGTAAGTCACTTAACATATCAGATATTTTAAAGGAAACTATTTAAAAGAAATTTTTTCCACATTAAAAAAAAGGGGGTTTTCTGTGTACATTGGAAGAAAATTGGGCTTTGTTTGCAATTTTAGGCAGTCTGACAATGGAACAACTATATGAGAAGATTAATGTTGATCGAATTATGTAGTTTATTACTATGCTTATCCTCATTTTAATATTTAAAAAGATAGTCAATTTAAGTGCCAGGATGACAGCTTTAGAAAAACTTGTTAAACCTGTAATCCAGACAGAAGAAATTAACAGTGAAGTTGCTTCAAAATTAGATCATAAGGTTACAGAAAGAAAGCCTGTTTTCACACAGTCACCCTTAATTTGTCCAGTAACCATACAGCAGTTGCCTGATCAAATGACTACACAAAATATTTGGGCTCCAATTGAAATGTTAGATTTACGAAGGTTTAAGGAGGCAATAGTATCTTATGGCATGCATTCCCCATATGCAAAGCAAATGTTAAACTCTTGGTCAACATATAATAGGATTGTACCACAGGACTGGCGGGAGCTGGCACAAGCTGTTCTTGAACCCAGTCAAAGGCTTCAGTGGGTAACTAGGTTCAAGAATGAAGCTAAAAACATAGAAAAACAATGGAGGGATAACGGAATACAAGTCTGCCAGGATCAGCTTATTGGAGAAGGTCAATATGATTCAGCACAAACACAATGTTTATATGATGTCCAAACTCTAATTTTATGTCAAACGGCAACTTTGAATGCATGGGACAGAGTTCAGAAACCAGGAAAAAAACTGAGTCATTTACAAAGGTTATACAAGGCCCAAAAGAATCTTTCACAGATTTTTTACAAAGACTGGCTTTAGCAGTAAAGAGAATGGTCCCGGATTCAGAAGCTAGTAAGATAATAATTGAATCTTTGGCATTTGAGAATGCGAATGCAGCATGCAAAAGAATAATCAGGCCATTAAAGGCAAGATCTGCACCTTTGGAAGATTGGATTAGAGACATGGTTAATGTTGAAGCTCATGAACATGATGATATGTGGGTAGAAGAAGCAATTTCAAAAGGTTTGAGGAATGTTAGATGTTTTAGATGTGGAAAGCAAGGACATTTGAAAAGGGACTGTAAACAGGTCATTCCTAAAAACAATGTTTCTTCAAGGAACAATGGCAACAGAATGCCCCTTCCTTCTGGAGTATGCAGAAGGTGTGGTAAGGGAAAACACTGGACCAACGAATGTACATCAACAAGGGACAGACAGGGTAATCCTTTGCCTCAGTCTTTGGGAAACTCCCAGAGGGGCCTCATGCAGGCCCCAATAGCAAATCCAGTTCAAACCTTTCCTGCAGTCATAGAGGAAACCCCTACTCAGAGCAATTAAATAACCAAATGCCTATTGGAATAAATCATGCTGGTCAGGATGATGAAACAGAGAGAATAGAAAATTCAGGAGAAAACATAAAGAAAATTTTTTGGCAAACTTCTATTAATGAACAAAGACTAAAATTATCGATAAAAAATAAATAGTGTTTTGTTATCTGGTCTGGTAGATACAGGTGCGGACGTTACCATAATTGTACCAGAATTTTGGCATCCAACTTGGCCTCTTCAGGAGGTAAACGTTCAACTGTTAGGAATTGGGACATTATCTCAGGTGAAACAGAGTGCAAGATGGCTCGAATGTATAGGTCCAGAAGGACAGAGAGAAAAATTGAAACCATATGTAACTAACATAGCTATGAACCTGTGGGGTCGAGACTTGTTGCAACAATGGAATACTCAGATTAACATCCCTCCAAACTCAGAAACAAATAATAAACTAGCACATGTTTCTGAGAGAAATATTAGAAGGCATTATTCTGAGTGGTCACCAGCCATCCATATTATACAAGAATAGGATGCAACAACTGATGATCTTTCAAAGACACCAACAGCTCTCCCTTTAAACTGGATAACAGACAAGTCTGTATGGGTTCAGCAATGGCCTTTAACAACAGAGAAACTCCAGGCTTTAGAAGAGCTGGTAGAAGAACAGTTAAATGCTCAGCATATTGAAGAATCAACCAGCCCTTGGAATTCTCCCGTATTTGTTATTAAAAAGAAAATGTAATAGTTGGAGAATGGCTCTCTCCTTCTTTAAACTCAAGCATGTTGTTAAAAGGAAAATGCAAACTCCCTGTATCATGCCAGAATAAAAGAGCATTCTTCTGCTATGGGACAGGAGAAAAGCCAAATTAATTAAGGGACTATTCTATTACTAATCTCAACTCTTTGATTCTATTCTGATTCTTTAAACTTTTCTTAAAGTATAAATTTTATATCAAAATTTGCAAGATTAATATATATAGATATAGATATAGATATATACATTTTAAACTTTTTAAGATATGAATGGTCATATAGAGTACTAATTAATTCTAGAAAAAAGGCTTCAATTAGCTGCATATATATGTCTTTGTGTTCGAGTCTCTTATCAGTTTTCTGCAGGAAACCACGGCCAGGCCTAACATCAACTGAAGTCTCCAGGAGGAAGATGGGGCCCCACAACAACAACAATTCCACATAGACAATAATAATATCACTAAGCTGCCAAACATCATCTACAGATCAGCTTTGAACTACAAGGTGCTCAGGCAATTTTGAGAGGGCTAGCTGAGATGATCCATTCTCAAAGACTGCTTGAATAAGGACTTGAGATAAACCCTGAACTTTGGCATTATACACAGACTGGATAATGAAGGATATAGTTACCTTTCCTAGAATTTGACAATTAACCTAAAATTTTTCTTTCAGGATAAAGATAACTTTGCCATACCCAGCAGGAAGCAATTTTAAGAATATGACGCCCACATTCCCAAAGAGGTGGTGTGGGGCAGGTGGTTTTTTGGTCTTTTTAATGAGTTTTGGGTCTGGGATAACTTTCATTGTTTAGGGGGTTTGGTGACAAGTTGTTGTCAAGGGTTAGGAAAAAGGCTAAGCAAAGGAGATTAGATTTAAGGTTCTTGTTTAAAAAAAAGAGAAAGAAAAGAAAAGAAGAAAAAGACAATTACTAGTTTTAAATACTTTACATTGGATTGGATTGTTTTATATTGTATACAAATTATATATATAGAAATTGATATTGTTAAAAAATGTTATATGTATATTTCTAATTGTACTTATACTGTTCATTTAGCAATGCAATTTTCTGATCCTTGAATGTTATTATTACCAACTATTAGGATATAAAGAAATGAAAGTTAGTAGTTAGACATTACAATAGAACTTGTAGTTATATTAGATATGTTTTAAAAATTGAGCAGATATATTTTAGACAGTTCATCTTCAAACCCTTCAGAGATCTACAGAATATGGCATTTAAAATGTTTTAATAACTTAGAAAATTTTTCTTTTTTGTTATGACTATGAGACATTTCAGCTCCTGGCAGTACCAATCTACTTCAGAGAAAATATGGGCATTGGAAAAACTGCAATTGGAGGTAACTTTCATTGTGGCAAAAGTTAGCCACTGGACAACAAAGTATCCTTGAAGCAACAGGACAAAATGGACAGACAGTACATGAAACAAAGGACTCCTGATTCTTGCCAAAACAAGTGTGGTACAGTGCCCTTTTCTTTGAAGGCAGCTGAACAGGCAGTGGGCCGATGGCTTATGATGTGCAATGGAACAGCAGCTGAAACAGTTATTCTTGAAGAGTAACTAAGCTCACGCCTCTCAATAGTAGACTGGCATTTGATAGAGGGAGGTGGAGAAGAAAGGGATGCTGAGATGAAGCCATATATACACAGCCAAGAAGAATGGACAGCTGAATTAAAAAACCATCAACAATTTCCAGAACTTAAAATCCTGAATCATGACATGACATTAGTGGAATGGACTGCTCTCACCCAATGTGAGGTTGAACTATTTACCTTGTGTACATCCTACTTCACAAATGAGTCTGTCAGATATGCTAAGCCTATAGGCTGAAGATGGTGCCCCAGCATTGCAGAGAAACCTCAGGTGACTGTCCAGGCAGCTGGCTGTTTCTGTCAACTCACAAATTTTTTGGAAGTTGCTTGCATTCACTTCCTGTTTTTATTTTTACTAGCTAATATTATTTCCTTCTTGGGTCTCTGAGGGTGTTGAAGATTAGTTAGTTATAGTTGAAGATTAGTTAGTTATAGTTGAAGATTAATTAGGATAGAAAGTGAATTAGATACATTTTGGACTTACCAAAATAGGATAGATAATGAAATTATTTTCTCTGAATTTGTCAAATACAAATGGACTAGACATTGTTTAGGTATTTATTACTTGTATATATTGTATATAGTTATTGCACTTTTGAATATAGTTTTTCTTTTGTTAGTTATAACCTTTTGCTTTTTATATTAAAATAGAAAAGGGGAAATGTGGTGGTATTTTATTTGTACTGAAATGTGATTTTAATTGTATATTAATAAATAAAGTTGCCTGGGGGTCAGAGCTATTAGAGCCATAGCAAAAGCATGGCGGTAGTGGTGCATGCCTTTAATCCCAGCACTTGGTAGACAGAGCTAGGTAGATCTCTGTGTGTTCAAGGATACAGCCAACATTGGAAACACATGCCTTTAATCTCAATACCATAGAGGACCTGGAGGGCCGTACATTCAGGCAGTGAAGAGGCAGTCACGTGTTTGGTTTTACAACCAATGAGAAGGCAGAACAGCTAGACTATATAAAGACATACACACAGGAAGTAGGCTCCCTTTTTAGAGAGCTCTCTTGGCTGAAGCAGGAAGGGTAAGGCTCTTAGCTCTGACCTCTTGGCTTTCTTCTCTGAATCAGCTCTGTGTTTCTTATTTAATAAGACGATTGGTTACATCTACACTGGAGTAATAGAACCAACATGATAATGGCCCAAATGTAGATAGACTGATCAGCTGAACTGAACTGAACACTCAGAGAATGCCCACACACCTGTTGACACCTGATATTTGGTAAAGAAGATTGAAATCCCCACAGGAAATAAATACACCATTTTCAACAAATGATGCTGGTCAAACTGGAGAGCTCAGTGGATCAAAGAAGTCCAACATGAGTCCAGCTATACTGAGTCTGATAGAATGGAATGTGGGAAATGATCTTGAACTCATTTTTATGGGAAAAGACTTTTTGAACAGAACATGGATAGCACAGACACTAAGAAGAAAAATTAATAAATGGGGACTCATAAAATTGAAAAGCTTCTACATGGCATAGGATACTATTATTTGGACAATACAACATTCTACTGAGTGGGAAAAAAATTACCAAATGCACATCCTATATTGTGCTAATATCTAAAACATGTAGAAAACTCAAAGAGTTCAATATGAAGAAAACAGAAAAATGATTATAAATGGGGTACAGAAATAAAGGGAGAATTCTCAAAACAGTAAGCACACATGGCACAAAAGCACTTAAAGTAATGTTCAATATCCTTTTTCATGAGGCAAATAGAAAAAAAAGAATTACTTTAAGTTTCATCCTACATCAGTCATAATGACTAATATCAATAAAACAAGTGGCAGCTGATACAGGGGAGGATGTGGACTGAGAGTATTCTTTTGCTGGTGGAAATGAAATTGTGTATACCCACTATCAAAATCTGTGTTTTGCTTCTTCAGAAAAGTGGGAATAGATCATACCTGTACGATCCAGCTACACCACCCTTGGGCATATACCCAAAGGATATTTTATCTTACCACAGGGACACTTGCTCAACCATGAGCACCTCTTCTCTATTCATAAAAAGTCAGAAACTGAAAACAGTCTAGATGACAATCAACAGATGAATGGATAAAGAAAATTTAGCAAATTTGCAGAGGGGAAAATATTCAGCTGTTCAAAAAAATTTGTAGGTAAATGAATCCAACTAGAAAAAAAATTGTCCCTAATTAGGTAATCCATACCTCAAATGACAAATATGTGTTATTTGCTTACATGTGGATTTCAGCTGTTAAATCTTAGATAAGCATGATATAATCCATATAACAATAGATGTTCAGTATAGGTTAAGGGACTGGGGTGAGGTATCAATCTCCTGAGGAAAGGGAAATAAAAGAGATAATTATCTATTGAGGAGGAACTGTAAATGAATGATCAAACTGGGAAGTGGAGAGAAGAAATAGAATATGAAGAAACAGCTAAAATTAAGGACCATTTGAGGGGTCATATGGAAACCTAATACAGTAGAAGCTCCCTAAAAATATATAGATATATGAAGGCAATTTAAATGAAATCACAAAACTATCAGGTAAATGGAGCTCCAGCTGGATATATTTTGTCATCAAATAAAGCTTCCAGTTTCAATAATAGGTTACATGCTATCGAGTTGTTGGCCAAAGAGGTCCCATGGGAACCCCCAAACAACGTAGGCTATTGCCAACTTAGTGGTTGCTCTCAACAAAATGACAGTAATTGCTGAAGAAAATACTTTTACAGCTCACTAACCACAGAGAAGCCAAGCTGGTACCTCCCTAGAGCCTTCATCCCCACTGATCAGCACTAATGGTAATGGAAGGTACTCTTCACGCTACTAAAAGAGAAAAGTGAACATAGCTCAACTACAAATACTTCTATCTACAATGATGACTTGCTTTCAAGACAGACCAGTGCATTAGTGTCACAAAACTTGGGGTGACCAACCAATATTTGATTGGATTCCAGGTTACAGCACGAGATGCCAGCCACCACTGACACTGCTTGCATAGCCAAGAAACTGAGCATAGGTAGGCCAGAGACCTAGAGGAAAACCAAATACTACTGTTTTGCTAAAGGAATATAGAAATAAAATGACTCTGAACAACATTCTGTTGTGCTTATAAATCAATGTCTTGCTCACCCACTATCAGAGAAGCTTTCCTCCTGCAGTGGATGGGAACAAATACTGAGACCCAACAGTGTGTAAAGTGAGAGACCTTGGAACACTTAACACTGAAAAGAATGTCCCCATCAAATCTCTCCACTCAGGACTCAGGGAATCCTGAGGAAGAAGAATAGAAAAGAGTATAATGGAGGACATCAGGGAAACAAGGCCTTCAAAACAAAACAAAGATGAAACAAATGTGAACTCAATAACAGTGGCAGCATTCACAGCACTTTCACAGGTCAAAACAAGATGAGGTTCTAGTGCTGAGAGGGGATGTGAACACAAGCCCCCATCCCTAACCCAGAAACTGTCCACACGTGACTTCTAAGGGCAGGCCCTATGCCCAGCAGTACACAGTCAAGACAACACAAACACAATGGCATTTTCAAATTGTTTGCTTGTTTTTTTGTTTGTCTCATATTACTTTTCCGGGGCTTTTTTATCCTCTTACAGAATTTTGCATATATATTAAAGTTTCTAGTTGTAAGTTGTTATAGAATTTCTGTATCTGAGAACTTGTATGTCTCCATATTTTTATTTTGTTTATTTATTTATTTATTTATTTATTTATTTATTTATTTATTTATTTGTGTGTGTGTGTGTGTGTGTGTGTGTGTGTGTGTGTGTGTGTGCGCGCGCGTGCTTTTCCTTTGGCTTTTTCTTATGATTGTTTGTTTGGTTTGTCCTGTTGTGCTTTATTGAGTTTGTTTCATAGAATTTTATTTTTTTTAGATACCTTTTGTTTTCTAAAGAGAGAGAAAGGCTGTGCCTTTGAATGTAATTAGAGCTGGGGGAGATTTGGAATAAGTTGAGGAACAGAAAACCTTAAGACAGTGGTTCTCAACCCTTGGGTCTTGAACCATTTGGGTCTAACTGACTCTTTCACAGGGTTTCTTGAGACCATAGGAATGCACAGACATTTACATTACAATTCATAACAGTAGAAAATTGCAGTTATGAAGCAACAATGAAAATAATTTTATGGTGCATGAGGAGCTGTATTAAAAGGTCACAGCATTAGGAAGGTTAAGAACCATTGCCTTAAGAGCATATGAAAGAAAATCTGTTTTCAATAAAAAAGAAAATGTATACATTATCAGAGATAAAATCAAACAGCCCCTAAACTAGAAAAATTAAAACAGCAGAAACTATATGTGATTATCTATGTAAAATATGGAAATACAAAGAAATATATAAAAATTTACTGCTTATTTCTAAACAACTGCAGGAGAGAAAAAAAAGCTTGTAACAATAGTTAATTGCAGATAATGAATTGAAAAATAGGAAACAGGAAACTTGAGAATTGAATAATATATAATAAATGTGAAAGAAAAGGCAGGTCTTTAATTTTTTAATTTCTATACTTTTAATTTTATAAACTTTAATATAAAACAGTCTTGCAAATCAATATAAACATCACACACCAGTAAGAAGCAGATCGAATGTTTACTCAATTCAGTAAGCTTTCATCTAGAACAGACTTTAGGAACAGAGAGGAGTATCACATTAAATTTTATACTTTAACTATCATATTAATCTTATGTACTTACCCACCACCAAAAACAAAACGAAATAAAAGTAGAAAAGAAATCCATGACAGAATTAGAATTAGGAAAACATGGGCTTCATATCCTCTTTCATAATGCATGTTCATAATCTACATTCAGTCCTTTCTCATCCCTGTATATTTATCATTTCTTGTTCTCTTTTATTCCTGTTATGCTATATAAACATGTGTTATGACAGACTTTGCATATGAGAAAGACCCTGTGCATTCTTTCTGTCCCTAAGAACAATGACAATGTTTCTTACATTCAGAAAAAAAAGTAGGCTGTTATGAGCAGTTTAAGAAGGATGCATAATTAAGATGCTAACAACTGTGTACATGAGTACCATAATCACCCGGAGACAGGAAAGGAAAATCACCAGACTGAAAAAGAATAGCACAACTTTTAAATAGTACAGTTTAAAGGGATACTCAATAACTGCACAGAGTAGAAATTTATGGTACATTTAATTTTAACAAGGTTAAGGTACAGAAATTATTCAGAATGTATTCAGCATTCTCAGTAAATTAGTACCTAAATTGTGGATTAAAAAAAAAAAAAAAAGATTTCTTACAGTTTGAATTTTTTATCAAGAACCTTAATTAAATGGGTGTCATTAAACTCTCAATGTCTTACCCTTTTCCTCAGTAAAATAAACTGAATTGCTACTTGATTCTTAAGATATGACATTCTATAAGGCAGTAAACTTATGATGATTACAATTTCTAACATTATATTAGCAGTATAATTTCATTAAAATTAATAACATATATCCACTTATCTACACTTATTTTCCCAAGAAACTCAAACTTGTAAAACTACAGTACTTTTCTTGGGCTACTTATCTGTAGTAATGTCCTAATTCTAAAGCCAAGTTACATAAACATTCTTTTACAGTTAAAAATGCAGACTTGTAGTACTCAAACTGGTAGCAATGTTTAAAATAAAAAATATGTAAATATCCAGCATACCTGATCAAGTACATTTTAGAATTACTAAAAAAAGTTATCTTTTAAAATATGTTTATTTTTATTAAATATGTTTATTTTTCTAACATGTTATTATGACTTAGAATATTACATGTTCACAGATGGCTATTTTGGTTAGTTTCATGCTTGTTTTTGTTATTTACTAGACTTTTCTTAGTAAAATTAAGGTGGATAAATTATCATTTTCAACCACTTAAAGGCTGTAGTAAGAAATGAAAACAAGTGTATCTGACACTCCTACAGTACCCAGTAAGGAAAGGTGTTTTGCTTTAGTTATTTATTCTTCATTGGTGGCATAAGTTAATGTATTCTGGAAATAAAATGAATACTTTTTAAGCAGTATTACAATTGGACTGATTACTATTAATTATTTACATAGCTTTATAAAGACACCAGGAGGTGATAGCTATTTTCTTATTAAAGCATTTTAAGCAATTTTAAAAATACTTAATTTGGCCAAAATGAACTTGAAAGTGCATTTTGGGAGTTCAGTCAGGAAAGGAAGAACTCTTCCAAGTATTCCAGTCTTGGAACGTGTCTGAAACATATGCACAGAGCAATGATGAAGAGTATCAAGGAATTGGTAATTAAATAATAAAAAGGTTAAGAAGTGCATATGAGAGTATTCACTGAATTTAGAAGTCAGTTGAATGGGGAGGTTCCATCAGGAGCCCACAGTTATCTCACTGGAGAATACTTTGGGCAGACAACATTTTTCTCTATTGAAATATCTGATCTTTCCCGAAAGAAAAATCATAATACAGAAGGTTATATACCTGCCATAGGAACTCACATATAACAAATGATTTTTAAAGTTAAAAAGGGGAATATTACTTTTTTTTTTTTTAGACAGGGTTTCTCTATGTAGCTTTTGCCTGTCATGGATCTTGCTCTGTAGACCAGGCTGCCCTCGAACTCACAGAGATCCGCCTGACTCTGCCTCCCAAGTGCTGGGATTAAAGGCATGTGCCACCACCACCCGGTGGGAATGTTACTCTTGAACTGATAAGACCACTCCTGAAAATACCCACAACTTCTAGAATTTTCTATAGAGAATAGTGTGATTTGTTCTGCTTACAGTAAGTGTCATTTTTTATTCATTCATGTCCTGCTTCCTCATATCCTTTGAGAAGTGTTTATATCAAACAGTTTCAGTGTGATAAGAATAATAATCTATGGCAAATGGAGTATCTAGGAACTGGCTTCCACGTGAAATTTACCTATAGCTATTATTGTTGAAGCAATTTGAGATAGTAAGCTCTTATACAGGTCTTCCTTCAGTCTGTCCAGCCCTTCCTGCAGTTTGTCCAACAATGATGGTTTCATCAAAGTAATATATACAGCCGTGTAGAAAGATAGCACAACTGCTAACAATTGTATTGATGCAAAGCATTTATTAACTCAGATAAATCAGCAAAGGTAGCAACGCATGGAGAAGTCAGAGCAAATATCAAATCAATGTATTTGGTGATGATAGTTATGATAAACTGATTTCAGATAAAATAAAATAAACAAAAACCCTGATAAGATGAGTCAGATGAATATCTAACCAACTGCTACTTACAGACCCACCCGACTTCTGTACAGTTACCATAGCCTTCATGCCCTCTTACAAAATGCTAGAACCACCAATAAGTAGCCAGACTCCAAAACATGCTTAATTCACAGCTAGGGAAGATTGTTCATAATACTTATGGATTATTGAACATTAATTACTTATTGTTGATGCATAATGTGAGACAGAAATCTAGATTGAGGATGTCTACACTGAATTAGCATGTTCTCCTGAACTCCATGATCCTGCAAAAGGGGTGTGATCTTATTTTTTCTGAGCTCAGGTTTCCTATTGGCTGGGAGCTGATACATTGGCACTCCCTTCCCTCTAGTCTCAGACCGGGTTCATACACTTTCTTAAGTTGGGGGCACCTTTAGTGGCACATTATTTAAAATCCAGCAAAAACATCACACTGGTTTCAAGTTATCTGTAAAGATGGTAATTTAGTGCAGTGAAAAGTTGATATCTAATACTAAATATAGACCACCAGAAATATTGTTAGAGTAGAAAACCAGCAAACATTTGCAAGTGTTGACACCCCGATAGGTATGATATGTATGATATAATAGAAAAATAAAAATATTATACTCTATTATAAAAAAAAACAAGGGATAAATATTTTAACAAACGAAGAGAATATATTGGTAGGAATTCTAGCTAAGTCTCCTTTGTTAAAGGAAGTAGTTAAGAAACTAATGAAAAGCATGATGATATTGATCTCATTATTTTTAAAAGCAATACATGGGTCTGTCGTGGTTTTATTATACTGAAAGAGAAAAGGATTCTGGATCTGAGACAAATTCATGCTCACACAATCAGTAGTGTTCAAAGTAACATTACTGGTCTTGACAAGTAGAAACAAGGTGATCCTTTGGAGAGAAATATGATCTCACTTCTCAGAACTGCCTTTTGAATAAACAATCCTGAAAAATACTTAGAATGAATTAGTAGTTAGGATATTCCTATCATGACAAGTTCTACATTATATTTAATAGTAAAAGCATCTGTATTGGACTGTCTCCAAATAATCAGTGAGGATGGCAGGCTTCCAATTCTACAAGATATCAGTGGAAGCAATTACCTAAATAAGGAAGAAGAGACAAGGTCGGGCCAGTAGATCAGATTCAGATCCTCAGAGATTTATTTACGGACAATTAAAGATGGCTAAGAAGGAATATCCTAACTTCTTCCAGCTGTCTCACCTCTTACTAAAGTATCACAGGGGAAGTAAACAAACAGCAAAACTCAAAAAGTTTGAAAGACTACGGAAATCATTAAGAGACCTTGTGATTTGGTGACTTTCCAATAGGTCTCAGGTTTCCTTTTAGATTCCCATGCGTACTTAGGAGGGCAGTGTAGAAGCCTCCAAAGCTCTTAATATTGAATAACAAGAAATGAAAGTTCCGAGATAAGTTTGGCTTTATATCCAGAAGTCTGGGGAAAATAATATGTATTTTAATTCAGAAAAAGAATAGTAGAAATGTCATTTTTCACTTACTCCTACAAGTTCAAAGGGATGAATAAGGAGGAGAACACACAACCTACCCACTCCCCCCCCCCACACACACACACACAAACAACAACAACAAAGAATCTTCTGGTTATAATTTAAAACTTTTAATCCTGTGTACCGAACATGACACAGTTCCTCTTGATAACACATCTGATTACAATACCAAATTTTCCATTAAGATTTCCATGTATAAGAGGAGTATGGAAGTATCCTCATAGCATTGAAATCCAGAAATACTATACACAAACTTTGGCTTGATTGTCTATGTGCAGGGTTTATGCCAACTTACAGACAGTACTTTCCTAACACATTATGATACGTCATAATTAACTATGGAAACTAAGGTGTATGTGCTTGAGTACACTTACCCTTAAACAATACTGATGCTGTAGTAGGGAATATGGTGTCATGAACCAAAGAGTCAGAAGCAAGAATCACTACCTAGCAGCACTTTCATTATGCCTCTCATTGCATCACAAATTTGTGGGTCCTGGTTCCAAATTGGGGAAACGTCCAATGGAGCCACAAATCTATATAGTGAACCACAGGGTGTGTACACAGTGACATCTATTCCTTGTATCAAGGGAATAGGCAAGAAAAAGAGCTGCCGTTCATATTGGATTATTTCTCAAATATGAGACAGAAATAAAGCAGAATTTAGGAAATAAGAAATGAGAAAATATTCCACATTTAAATCATTACTTTAGTACTTGTAAATTTTCCCTTGCCTTTGTTTGATATAAAAAGCTGAAGCAAAGTACCTCCCAGTATGGGAATGTACAGTGGACTCAAATCCCTCAGAGATAAGGGCTTAAGTTTAATCTCTAGATAGGCTTCTTGTACAAGCTGTTTTTTTTTTTCACTAAAGCCAGAAGGATGAGGAGCTCCAGCTGCCTCTGTGGACTCAGATGCAGCATCTGACAGAGTAGTTTGATGCAGTATAATTCATTGCCTATTTTCACCTCAAAGGTAATTATATGAGAACATCAGAGAATCCAGAATAAAGCTATACTGAATACAAAGGCCCCTCAATGAAACCTTGTATTTCCTGCTTCCATTAATTAATAATTAAAATGTCTGAAATACTTAAAATATATTTAAGTGAAATGTACATACTATTTATGTATATGCATATAAATTCAGAAAAAATTGTATGAATTATAGAAAACTAAAAAAATTCATAGATGGCATTTTAAAATCTATTATTTTATCTCAACTAGATATAAACTATGTCAATTAAAATGTGATCAAGTAGGAAAAATCAAATGTACATTAGAAAGTGATCAAATATGTATAAAAATATGGCATAATTTTTAAATAGGGTTTATTTTAAATTGAGATTTAGTCTCTTGTAGCCCAGGATACCTTTAAATGTGGTATGTAGTCTCAAAGGACCATGGCTCCTGATTCTTTTTCCTTACATCACAAATTCTCCGATAACAGGAATGAAATACCATGCTAAGCATCGAAAGGTTTTGTACTGAGTTATTTCAAGAACTACAACCAAGTTTCTAAAGTGAGCTGTTCTTTTAACTGAAGGTGGTTGAAGTACCCACAGGAACAAATCTGTATCTTCAGCGCGTTGGCTTCATAAATCTGCAGATGCACTAACCGTTTACTTAAATCATGATGCATTGCATAAGAACTTTTTTCAGTGGTGGAGGAGAAAGTTTACTGTAGATAAAAGGTGAGCATAGTCAGAAGTAAGGCTATCTGGGAGAGTCCAGAGTACACATCACCAGGCTGAGCTGGGCCTCCCCCTGCCACCTGGTCTGCATAAGGAATTCTTTTTGGAAGCTAGGGACTCCTTTTTGCAACTAAAGACAAGCCGCTACAAAAAAAGTGCACTTGACCTTCCTACGTGAAATGATCTTTTGACATAACCAGAATTGAAGTCTTAGTTTCTTTTTCCCAGGAAAAGAAATAGTTGTGCTTTGAACTATTTATTCTTTTTCTTTACTTTGAGATAATTTTAATATTTTCTTCACTTTGTCGGCAGCTGTCAACATCGTTTGAAATTTAGTTTCTTATATTTTACTTGCCTAAGAATTTCACTTGTGTAATACAGAATAAAAGTACTTGGCTTGACTTAATGTTCAGTCAATACTAAGTGCATCTGGGAAATGATAGTTTACAAAAAGGAAAATGCATATGAGTGGTTACAAAGGGTCAAGTGTATATCTTTATTTGTATGCATAGAACTTATATAAAATTAATTCAAAACTATTTTAAGAATTAAAGACTAGTATACTGCTTATTTTTCCAGTGATATTTGGATATAGAATACTGACATTCAGACCACACACATTCTAGGTTGATTTATTTTTCCATATTCCATTTTTTAAAATTTTATAATTTAATTTAATTTTACATATCAGCCACGGATTCCCTTGTTCTCCCCCCCCGCCCGCTATCCCCCCAGCCCACCTTCCATTCCCATCTCCTCCAGGGCAAAGACTCCCCTGAGGATTGAGTTCAACTTGGTAGATCCAGTCTAGGCAGGTCCATTTTATATAAACCTTTTAGGCAATAAGCAAAATCTGAAAATGCGAAAATCTGAAATCAGTTGTATGGTGATATTTTATTTGTGCTGAAATGTGATTTTATTTGTATGTTAATAAATAAAGTTGCCTGGGGGTCAGAGCTAATAGTAAGCCATAACAGAAGTCTGGCAGTGGTAGCACACACCCTTAATCCCATCACATGGCAGGCAGGTCTGTGTGTTCAAGGACATAGCCAGTTTGGAGACACACGCCTTTAATCTCAATATCAACCATAGAGACCTGGAGGTCTGTATAGACAGGCAGTGACAAGGAGGTCATGTGGTTTGGTTTTCCAACAAATGAGAAGGTAGAACAGAAAGTCAATAAAAAGACTGACACACAGGAAGTAGGTCCTCTTTTCTAAGGGGAAGGATGACAGTGATAACCAGAGAGGGGTAAGAAGGGCAGTCTTGGTCTCAGCTCTTGGCTGCTGCTCTGACCTCTTGGACTTTTAACTCTGCATTTGACTCTGTGTTTCTTATTAATAAAACTGTTCAGAATTACATCTACACAGTTATCTAAGAGAAAAAATCCAACTCACTTAAAATTATCAAGTTCTGTACAAGATATAATTATTTGTAGACACAGATTGATCCATTTCAGGTATTGGAAAAAAATCACTTAATATTGCTTTGTAAAACATTAAAAATTTACCCAAACTAGGAAGCATTTTTCATTTGTGGTTCCCCCCTAAATTATTTTTTACTACTTTTCTCTGTTCTCTCAAATTTTAATCACTAGTCAATAAATATTATTAAAACAATGAAATAAATAGAATTATCCAAGGTAATCTTTTTAAACAAAAATATGCAAAGTAATATTTTTCCTATAACAATCCACATTTATTCCACCATGGCAGATGACGTTGTTAATTTAGTCAAACAAGACTGTAAAGCTCTTCAGAAACTTGAGCATTATGAAGCTTCACTGATACCGACAGACAGTTTAATGATAGGCATGCCTATTTGCAACCCACAGACTTCATGTGTCTCAGAATAGCTATAAATACAAGACAATATTTTCATAAATGACAATGGTCATATAGCAATGTCAAAAAGTTAGACATCCCAGGTACAACCTGATAGGTATTGAACAAATAGAAGGTGCTGTGGATATCCTTCTGTATAAATAAAATATTGATTGGCCAGTGGCCAGGCAGGAAGTATAGGCAGGACAAGGAGAGAAGAGAATTCTGGGAAGCGGAAGGCTGAGGGAGACACTGCCAACCCCTGCCATGACCAGCAGCATGTGAAGATACCGATAAGCCACGAGCCACATGGCAAGGTATAGATTTATAGAAATGGATTAATTTAAGATATGAGAACAGTTAGCAAGAAGCCTGTCACGGCCATATAATTTGTAAGCAATATAAGTCTCTGTGTTTACTTTGTTGGGTCTGAGCGGCTTTGGGACTAGCAGGTGAGAGAGATTTGTCCTGACTGTGGGCCAGGCAGGAAACTCTAGCTACAAGAATGAATATTTTCTATACTAGTAATGTAAAAGTTTTTTATATATAAATTCAAGTTATTGACATCATTTTTGTAAAGTGGTAGATGTCTTAAATACATAAAATTCAGTATAATCTTCAGCTCAATGAATAAATAGCAAGAACAAGGTTCCTTTTCTTTCAGAAAATTTGAACATTTGTATTGTTTATGTATCTATAATTGAAACTGACCTCATCATATTGTACTATAAGTGTTATCTTTACTATTCAGTATCATTTTAGTATAATCTAATTCTCTCTAAATATAATTATTGTTCCTGATTGTTACATGATGTTTCTGCCCTGTGTATAAACTACATTGTTGGTGATATATTTTGTAACCTAATAAACTTGCCTGATGATCAGAGGACAGAGCCTGTCATAAATTAGACATAGAGGTCAGCAGTGGTGGTACACACCTTTAATCTTATCACTTAGGAGGTGGAGATCCGTCTGGATCTCTGTGAGTTCAAGGTCACACTAGGCTACATGAGATTGATCCAATATAGAAAAGAAACAGAGCTAGGCAGTGGTGGCACACCACATTTAATCCAACACTTGAGATCTCATATATTTGCTTGGGAAGCACACATGCACCTTTAATCCCAGGAAGTAATATGACAGGGCAGAGTAAGTAAGTTATATAAGGTGTGAGTGAGGAAATAGGAACTTATTCTCTTTAGGCTGAGGATTTCATAGAGGTAAGAACTAGTGGATGGATATTCTGCTTCTCTGATCTTTCTGCTTTCACCCCAATATCTGGTACTAGTTTTTTTTTTTTTTTTAATTTCAAGACCATTTAAGATTCAAACAAGACTACATTTAATAGTTACAGTTTCCAGACTACAATAGTTAGAATTCCTAACTAATCAAATACTGAAAAAGAATGATATGGATTTCTTTATAGATATCTACTAACAAAAAGCCAAAGGATTAATATTAGCTCAATTCTAGAGCAGAAACTCTAATTTATAGTAAACCTGAACTTCTTTTTCATTTTTTTCTTAATCTAATTTATTTTTAACTATGTGTGTGTGGTGGTGGGGGGTGATGCTCATGAATTCAGATTCCTAAAGATATTGAAGGCTTAGTTGAGGCATTCCCTGAGGTTATGATGTATGGAAAAGGAATATAAATCCTTCTCTAAACCAGGAACATGCTTGACAATGCCAGTAATGGCCTGAGGCTAGAGCCTCTTGTGTTGAGAACCCAACTCTTCTCATGCTAAAGAGATAATGGTTATCGATCTCAAGGCTTCTGTGTGCTTGGTTTTTGATGTCCTTGACATATCTAGTATACTCTCATTTGACATTGTTTGGTTAGCTTCCTGATGATTTCCTCCCATGTATAACAGTTTTCTGCTGACTCTGTCCCATCCTTGTTCCCCACCCTCCCTTGCAAATACTATAGATGCTGTACTTCTTAATAAATTTGCTTGGCATAAGCCATTTACTTAAGCAAAACCTTCCAACACCAGTATTTCTTCTTTATCTTTCTTATCTCCTGGTTCTAACACCTAAGGACCTGTTGCTGAATAATGGCCTGCTTTAGTGTTTGGTCCAGGCCATAGAGGACAGAACAATTAGATGGCTTTGAAGCTGAAACTACACATAATTGGGAGTCAGCTGATGTGAATTCTGGGAACTAGGTTATGGTACTCTAGGAGAGCTGTATGCATGCTTGACCAATGAGCCATCTCTCCATTCCAGATAAAATTCTAATTTGGGAAAAATTTTACCATTAATCATCTTATAGTGTAAATTTGAACATGAATATTATTATACTTAGCAGGATTTTTTGCCTAAAATAGTTCTTAAAGTTATCAGATATGTAAATTGGGTGGTCAGAATATTCTTGACAAATGTATTGGTGATGGTGCTCTCAAGGGTTAAAGGCTGTTGATTTATTTTATCTCCACAAGATGGGAATACAGCTACGTACCAATATGCATCTCCTCATAACAATAATGTTGTCATTTGCATACAGTGTATAAGTGTGCTCTAAAAGGGATCAATTGTTGATAGCTTGATTTTTCAGGATAATAATGCAAGGAGGTACCTGCAGTTTAGGAAGTGGGTTCTAGATCTTTGATAGATACATCTTCTAAGAAATCAATATAACACTTGTGGTTCCTTTACTACCACGCAGCTTCCTTTCTGCTATCATCAGTTCATCACCTTTTATTGTTTGCCATCATTGTGATATCATGGCCATGAATTGTCAGAGAAGATGTCATGACAACACATTGTTAGTAGATTCTGATGCTCTGAGGGAAATAAGATGTTCTTTGTTGTTCTGTTTTCTGTTTATTTTTCTTTTAAGTTATAAATTATAGTTATATTGTTTTATTAACAGAAAATGTACTAATATAGCAATATTTCCAAAATGGAGGCTCCATCTTTATGTCCTAATTAATTTTCAAGGGGCATATCTCGAAACATCAACACATTGAGATTTGAAATTCCATATGTTATTTCTAAAGACTGTCACATCAATTTTATTTATATAACTAGGGATTTAAAGAATAGAACTTAACAAAATTCCAATCTGAAAAATGGTTAGCTCCATATTGGCTAGATAATCCATATATAGGTAGTCAAATTTATGTGGTCAAATTTTGTTCTTCATGTTTTATTTTAACAATTATGACTAAATAGTCACTCATGTTACTGGCTCCTGTTTGTTTTTACAGACAACCTAACAACAAATTATTTTGAAATGTAGAAGCTTCATAGTGATTCAGTGAAAAATAATGTACTTGCTAAGTAGATCAAGGAAGATATTTTTGTCACATTCTATTTAAACTGAGAAGGAAAATAGAAAGTTCTAAGAGGTAATCGACCCTGGGCACTGGGAATGTTAATACTTTCCTGCAATTTTGAATAATTAAATTTTCTGAAATGTGTTTAGTTGATTTAGTTATAGGATATCCTCAGTTCTATTATAATAGATATTAATATTTATTTATTTGTTTATTTATTTATATGTGCCTGTTTATATTATGTACACAGCATATATGTAAGTGTCTGAGGCCAGTAGAAGTAAGCAGGTGCCCTGGACTGGAGTTACAAGATGTTGTGAGTTGCCAATGTAGGTGTAGGTAACAAAACTCTGACTCACCAGAGAAGTTCACTTCATCATTCAGCCATCTAGCCAGCCACTCATCAGGCTACATAATTATGTAGCATTAGTAATAAGTATGCTTTATTATTTTTACAATTGATTTACATTCACTAATTATTATAGTATTTCATAAATTATTTCTTGATAAATTCCTTTGTGACTCCTATCAGGAATATCAACATTTCTTTACATTGTAAAACATAGATATATGCAATTTAAACCTGTAATCTATTTCATTTTTTACACTATTATATTCTGTATATTTTCAATATTTTGCTTTATACTGATATTATAACAGATGTAACTGTGGTAAAATAGATGAGACATTTTTCACTGGTTAATGTTTAAAGATAGCTGGATATTAAGAAAATGGAAAGAATTTAGAGCATGAAAAATTAAATACTTCTAAGAAAGGCAAAATCAGTTAAAATGATCTTTGTTAATTAAATTTAAAATACTGTGAAATATTTATATATTTACCACTCAGTTGTTATATTACTATTTATATTGTAAAGCTACATTAATATGAGTTAATACTAAGATCTCTAATACTCTTACTACATATTTATTTAGTGCATATAATGAACTTTACGAAATGTTCATAGAATATACATGAAGACATTTCAAAAGTATTAAGTCATAACATTTTAATATCGAATGCACCCATTTAAAATATAATAACTATTTTTCATCCCCCTTTGTTTAAATTTTATTTTTGTATTTTATGTGTGGCTATTTTGCTCAAATGTATGTGTGTAATACTTTCAGAGGCCAGAGGAGGGAGCCTGGTCCCTGGAAGCTCAAGTTATATATATACCTCTGATAGCCACAATGTGGATGATGAGAATTGTTTGCTGGAAGAATATTCAGTGTTCTTAACTAATTGAACATCTCTCCAATCCCTGTGATTTTCTTTGGCCTTAGGGTGCAATTAGATATTCAAAGGAATGAATGCAAATGTTATCTAAGTTGGCAACAACGTTATATGGCTATTTATTTGAAATAGCTTAATTTGCTTAAAATGCATGTCACATTCAGTTTCTTGCTGTGTTCTGATTTGGTTAATTTTGTTATTACATGAAATGATAGTATGAATTTTAATGATCATATACAATGTATTCAGAAAATTATCCAACATTTCATTAGAATGTTTCATTTGTTTACTGAAATATAGTTCTTTTGCCATAATATGTAACTTTTAAAATGTTCTGTGCAATGGTATTACTGTTCTTACAATATTAATTGTTGTTTTGGTTCATCTTGCATTCACTCCACACTTAGTATTAATTAACAATAATAAATTATTCAACATTTACTCTTTAATTGGTAGCATGGTTCAACTTTCACTATTATTGTGTATTTGTATGTATAAACCTCCTCTATTAATGGGGATATTAAAACTGGGAGAGAATGTAGACCTTGTAATAAAATTTCCTCTAACATTTAGAAAATAACTGTTGTGAAGCTGTATGCCTTGTAAAATAGTACACCCTAATTGTTCCCCTACTGCTGCCATGTTTTGTGCACATTGGAGCACCTGGCCGCGAGTTTATGTATAGTTAGTTTGTCTTAGTTGCACAGGTTGAACTGTTGGTTTTATTGCCACATATTCATGTGCTTCGTACTTTTCATGTTTTCTTCCTCTAGGACTCTGACCACTTAATCTTTCTCTTTTCTTATTCCTTTGTCATCACTAATAGTTTTTTTTTTTTTATCAGTTTTTAGGACCTTTCACAACTAAAACAGAATGTTTCTGTGCTTGACTGTGAGACTCTTGTTTTTACTCAACATTTTGTTCTCCAGTTTCCCTGGAAAAACATAATTTCATTCTTCTTTAGGGTTACGCCCGTCTCTCATTTCTCTCCTGTCTCTCACAAGTTTTTTTTTAAATTATTTTTCAGTTTATTCATTAACTGCCATATACGATTATTGTACAGCTTTGCTATGGTGAATTGTTATCACAATACATGTAGGTATGAAGGTGTCCCTACAACATGTTGGCCTGACCTCATATATATTATTTGCAGAATTGTCCACTTGGTATCTTTGCTGCTGGCATTCATTCTTGATAATCTGTGCTTCACACTAAAACCAAAAGGCAACAAAAATTCAGTTCCTCATAGCTTTTCTCATGATTTGGAGTAAAATCCAAAAGTACTTGAACAGTCCACGGTGTATAAATATGTTTCTAGTCTGTTTTATTGTTTCATTCTCTAAATTCTAATCATAATCTCTGTTATATCAAAATCACTTGTGTTATTAGTAGAGATTAATAAAGTTCTGTCTTTATAACCTATTATTAATCAATAATTATTCTTTCAGATATGTGTGTGACTTTTTAAACTTTCTTCCAATATGTCTTAGATTATCGTGCCTTATTTTCTAACCAAAGTGCACTTTCACAAAACCTCATGATTTCATTTTCCTCACCATTTATATTCTTTTCTGTAGAATTTATTTTTCACTAAAATGAAGAATGCCTTTCATTTTCCATTCACAACTAGAGAATACTAGGGAATATATTGCTATGTCCAATGACCCATAACAAAAATTTAAAAAATAAGCCAGCTCATGCACCAAGGACAGGTCCTTGTCCTACTGCCTGGGGGCCTCCTAAATAGTTCAAGCTAATCAACTGTTTCACTTATCCAGAGGGCCTGCCTGTGCTGAGACACTTTGCTCAGCCTTGGTGTAGGGAGGAGGGGACTGGTCCTGCCTCAGCTGAATCTATGAGGCTGGGCTGACTCCCCAGGGGAGATTTTGCCTTGGAGGAGGTGGGAATGGGGGGTAGATTGGGGGGGAGGGCTAGAGGTGGGAGGAGGGAGGAAAGGAGAATCTGTGGCTGATATGT